>NC_056725.1:951405749-951473249 GCF_019279795.1 Protopterus annectens | reverse complement strand
GTTTTGGTAATTATATTTTGGGCTTCCAATGCTTTATGGACCAGTTGCCGTAATGGTTAAGGTCTTCGCTTCCAAGCACAAGATACAGGGTTCAATTCTGACCTCTGGCTGATGCCTGTATGTAGTTTACATGTTTTCCTGTGTCTCTTTTGGGTTCCTTCCACCTACAAAAAAACATGCTGAGTGTTTCTATCTCAAACTCACCAAAAGATGGAGCCATGGGCAGCAGCACAAATGCTGCATTGTACCCTAGAGGGGGGAGAGTTGCATAAACCAACTGCTTTGAGCATCTACTGTGTTGAGCAGTATTCTTATGATAGGAGAACATGGATCACAGGGATTCCCAGTGTGAGTGGGTGTGTACCAGGGTTCAAATCTAAGCCCACTGCTGTTCACACTGGTAATGAACTGTATTAGCAAACAGGTTAGAGGGGACAGATCAACAAAGTTGCTGTATGCAGACAATGTGGAATTGCAGGCAGACTTTAAGCAAGAACTTCAGCAATGGATGGGGGAATTGGAATGCAAAAGTAAAGGCACATGAGATGAAACTGAGTATAGATAAGACAGTTGTAATGGGATCAAATGGTGAAGCTCAGAAGTGGAGAATTGAGATATAAGGGAAAATAGTGGAACAGGTTAACAGCTTCAGGTATCTGGGAGGGTTAGATGAAAAGAAGTGAATGAGGAGACATGAAGATGTGATAATGCAGCAGATAGGTGTGCTCTTTAAGATGACTGTCATAAAAACCTGAGTGGATGTCATCATCATATTTTTTTGAATTGTCCCCACAGCCAGAATCAGCAGTCCAGAAGCACCAGTGTGCGAGTGGGGGAGCTCTGCTGCAGATCTGCAAAATATCCTGTGGCCAGGCACTGTACAGCTGATGCTTCATGAGGGGATACTCACTACAATTCTTCCACTGAAGTGTATGATTCAGTGACAGTGTTAGCATGAGGTTCTGATAAGTTGAGCTGGCAAATCTATGAACTAAAACTGACATGTGAATAAATGAATCATTTGTTAGCATTTTTGTATGAAGTGATCTCACTAGCTGTAAAAATGTTCATATTGTCCATAGGTTCATAATTAAATACTAGGCAATCATTCTGCAGACAGGTGCAATTCTGAGCAATAAAACACAAACAAAAGTTCCTTCCAGCCTAAAAGAGGACAACACAAGATGCACCTGGGGAGAATTTGAGACTCGCTATGAAATTATCTAGGTTTAGAGTGAAGATAGAGTAAGACCCCTTATAAATATTAAGTTATTGGTCTGGGTTTTAGAACAAAAGAGTACATATCTGCACTGTTAATGAGCTGCTTACAGTGGCTTAGGGAACACTGATTACTTCCACCCCCATTTACCTAATCAGTGATACTAATGAAGTCACTTAACCAGTCTGTTTATCCATTTAACAAATTACTAAATCACAGACGGCAGCAAATGTATTTCTGTGTTTAGCATGTAGCAGAAATTTGTTTTACATGTAGGGAATACACTGGAATATAAATCTAGCATGCCAACATGCCTTTTAGATCTCTTCATGAAAGATTAGTTCTATTAACCATGATTTTCAGAAACTTTTTCTTCTGCGAAAGACTAGGAGGTCAACAAGATTTAGTCTTGCATGGATCAAAAGCTATGTATACACAGATCACTCTGGAAGACTCTGGAAGAGATTGAGCATAGCTAAGAGGCTGATAGTCCAAATAGCTGAGTGTCTTCAGATGATTGATCTTTTAAGTTAAGAATCTCTGAGGTCTTTTCCTTTGAGTGATATGTTTAGACAAATACTTGGCAAAAGGCGATGCTGGTATTTAATAATGAGTCTGATAAGAGACAAAAGGGAATTAAGACTGTTTTGGCTCTAGATGAGAAGCATTTGGAAATTAGTTGAGCCACATGGAAGGATCTCTAAACTATTGGAGAGACACAATGATCATTAGATAAGAAATATCATGAGTAGATAGATCCCTTACAGCAGTGTCTGATTAGAGGAGATTGTTGCCTGTTTGTTTACCCAAATTAATTCTATTTCTTTTTTTCACATTTAGCTTAAGATCTTTTTCCTTGTAGCAGTTGCATAGTCTAAACCTTATAAGTCGGTAAAGGAGCGAATAACATCATCCACAAACATAATTAAACAGAACAGTGGTACTAACTTGGGAGACTTTGAAACAGATGCCAAATAGGGGAGAATCCGACATAGAGTACAATAGTACACCACTGGCAGCTTTTGTGACACCTTAGACTCTAACCAAATAGATTCTGTCAAAGAACCAGTTAGCTATCCTCTGTTCAGTATATGGATTTCTTTGCAGACTTACAAGTCCATCAATAATACTTTTATGGAGAATCATGTCAAAGGACTTGGTCATGTCCATATGTGCTGTAAATACCATATATCTGCTATTCACTATTTCAGTTGTTTTGTTTTTATTGGTCATCTTTGGTTTCCATAGCCTCAGCTGCTGCCAGGGCATCTTCTTATCTACTGGTTCTTCTGACAATGACCTAGTCTCCCCCAGACTAACTGACCCATTTTTGCATCTGGAGAGGAGTGCAAAGCACTTGGACTTCTGTTATGCTGCTGCCATGCAGTGTTTTTCCCCACTTAAGTCCTCACCTCATTTCACCTAGCAGTGTCCTGTCTGTGGGTCATGTGATGGGAATCAGCACTGATTTGCCCCTCCCTTTTGCATGGTGGTGATCATCATTAGGACTGCACCATCTACCCCTCAGGTAACACACATACCTGTTGTCCAGATTTGTACCATTAAGAACCTGAGACAGTAATCAAACCTGGGTCACCTGAGCTGTATATAAATCACAATGAGAATAGCACCAAGTTCAAGATCCAAAATCCAATACACTTATATGCCAAAAGGTTTAATAGAAGCAAAGCTTTCGGGTTAACCACCCTTCATCAGTATATAAAATTGAGTGAATCTAAAAACATTTAAATAGGAACATAATTTCATCACATGATTCAGCCAGCCTACCAAATTCTTCAAACAATTAATCTCTTAAAAAAACAGTATGTAAATTTTTAAAACACTTATAATATAAAATACTAGAACATACACATATATCCATATTTATTCGTGGGATATTTCATATAACTTCATAATTGATATAAATAATGATTAATAAAACACAACAGTACTACGAATAATGTAAAAAATATATTAAAATATACATATCACTCTGTTACTTTGTGCTTAGTGTAGAATGTAGTGAAATCTAAATATTTTCTGTTTGTCTTTTGACAAGAACTGGTTTCAGACTAGCCGATACGTTTAATCCAGGTAGTTGTTCTGCATCTAATCTAATTATCCATTCAAGTTCTTTTAGTTCTAAAGCATATTGATATCACCCCCTCTCAAACCAAGGTTAACCTCACAAATCACTCTAAACTTAAACGCATGCCCTTCATTTTCCTTAATATGTTTACTTAATGCATTTGTCATGATTTCCCTTCTAATTTCAGACTTATGTTCTATTATGCGCTCTTTTAACTTTCTAATAGTCTTGCCTATATAAAAACATTTACATTTGTTGCAAGTCGCAAGGTACACAATTTGACAGGTATTACAGTTAGCTAAACATTTAAATTCATATTTTTGTTTTGTTATTGGATGTTCAAATAAATTTGAAGAAACAAATATATCACTACAACATGTACAATTATGGCATTTTTGCATTAAATTTTTTCTTGAAAAAATATTCTTTTCCTCTGTTTCTTTAAAATCTTTATAACATAACTTCTGTTTAAGATTCTCCATACTCCTAAAGGAAAAGCTTGGTTTTATTCCTAATAATTCTTTAATCTCCGGTGAAGCTAGCATTATCAGCCAGTTTTTTTCTATGATGTTACAAACATCTCTTGTATGGGCATTAAAAGTAGTTACACATCTTATTATATTTCTATTATCTGACACAAGCTTGATCAACTTCTACTTGGGTGGAACCCGTGATGGCAAATTCTTTATTCAAATCTGACAAACTTCCTTCAAAGTCAGTAGTAGTACATGACAACCTTGGGACCCTGAAGGCTTGACCTCTCACAATGTTCCCAAATATATGTTGTGGATGCATACTCTGCCTATGGAGATATAATGGTTTATAACAGTCCTTCCTATGCATCCTGGTCAGCATTTTGCCATTCTCCAGCCGGATGTTCACATCCAAGAAATCAGCAGTTACTTGAGAGATTTATATAATGTGACCAGTGAGGGGGATGTTTCAGATATTCAGTTTTTAGTGACGATAGATGTTGTATCCCTGTTTACTTGCATTCCCAACCAGGAAGGCATTAGTATGGTCAGGGCAGTTTTGGCTAGGAGTAATAAATTTGACATGAAGCATATTGACTTCCTGTGCATGCTTCTAGAGCTGGTCTTTGAACACAATATCTTTATGTTTCAGGATAAATGTTACTGGCAACAATCTGGCGTGGCTATGGGGACCAGCTGCGCTAATTCATATGCCAATTTGGTGATGTCGGAATGGGAATTCCATCATGTATTGGGAGAACATAGAGGTCATATTGCCATATATAGACATTTTGTTGATGCCATGTTTATTGGTTGGAAAGGCAACAAGGAAGAGCTTGAATTATTTTTTCATTCTTTAAATAATAGTAGTAATTTTTGAAATTTACCCTCACTTGTTCCCAAGTCACTGTTGATTTCTTGGATGTGAACATCCGGCTGCAGAATGGCAAAATGCTGACCAGGATGCATAGAAAGGACTGCTATAGACCATCATATCTCCATAGGCGGAGTATGCATCCACAACATATATTTATTTAACATATATAACATTGTGAGAGGTCAAGCCTTCAGGGTCGCAAGGTTGTCATGTACTACTTCTGACTTTGAAGGAAGTTTGCCAGATTTGAAGAACGAATTTGCCATTAGAGGTTCCACCCAAGTAGAAGTTGATCAAGCTTGTGCCAGAATAACCAACGAGCGTGAGAGTAGAGCATGTCCGTATTGTTCTGCACTGTATAGGCAATCAACTAGATCACCTCATAGGTATTGTTGTCCTCCCATTATTTTGAAATTTTCCCATGGTGTAAATATGGTGAAAGATATAATTACCAGGAATTGGCGTATTTTACAGACGGACAGTAGGTGTTCCGATATATTAGCAGATGGCCCTAGATTTGTATATAAGAACCACAGTAATTTAAGGCAACAGTTATGTTTTCCTAGACATGTCATGTCTGGATCCCAAGTTTTGATGGGTACATCTAAATGTCATAAATGCAATTTTTGTCAGTTTATAGATGAGTTTAGGTTCTTTAGGTACCCGGTCATGGGCTACTTGTGGAAGTTGAGGGCATCTGCTGATTGCTCCACCAGGAATGTGGTTTATTTAGCACATTGTCAGTGCTGTTATAAATTCTATGTTGGCAAGACCGCATGAAGAAGCAATATGATTTTAGTGCCTTAGCGAAACATGTTTTGTCTACTGGCCCTGAACACAACTTTGTCTTCCAGGTATTATGTGTGATCATCCCAGGTCTGCGAGGTGGTGATATAGTGACTCGTACTGAGGTGGTCAAGTTGGAGTGGATCTTGAGGCTGGGGGCACACCTAGCTATGGGGTTGAATGATCATGTCCCCATGAAGCCTGTATTACGGAATAAATGGCTGTAGGGCATCTATTGTTTGTTTATATATTTATGAATATTTTTCATGTTTTATTTATTTGTGTTAATGTTTTTATCTTTATTTTTTTATTTTTTATCAGATTTTATGCCAGTTAATATTATCTTCTTCATATGCCTTTAAGCTGAGAATGTGGCTGCATGAATGTTTGTTTTATTGGCTGTTAAGCTGTTTGAGATGATGTCATTTGTATATAAGTTATTCTGTCCCCATTCATGTTTGTCTGAAGAAGCGATATGGTATTACCGTGAAAGCGCTAACTTTCTTTCTCTGCAATAACATTTTTTGGTACAATTACTTGCTGGTTCATCAAGTTTTTGGATTTAGCTGCATATCGAGCTGTCTTCTGCCTACTTTGGGGAATTTTACATAAATGTAAATTTACCAATGTCACAAGTGATAATTCAGTAAAGGTGTGTTAAAAAAATGTCCACAATTTTTAACAAGCAGCATTTCACACATGTATGAGAATAGCTTATATAAGTGTAGCCTGTCAAACAAACATCATATGATAACAATTAATGCTGTCTATGATGCAAACTTATTTGAGTAGAATCCGTTAGCCAAACAATAGTAGATGATGAGTTTCACCAGAATACGGTATGCCAGCCAATAAAGTACTAAAACTGGGGTTTGAGTAACGAATGAATGTGCAATTTTCCCAGCTTTTTTTAAAAAAAATTTTCCCCGTATTTTTTCTGGACTGATGTCATCACATGGAGGCATGCACGGTGAAGTCAGCTCCATGAGCAGCCTGCGCCAGGCTCAGGCACTAGTCTATGACTATACTTCCTTTTCTGAAAATGGCAGGCTACAGACAGTATCCGTGTTTAAATGCAGAGTCTGTAGCAGCAGACAGTGTGTTCAGTAGACCCGACCCCTTATTTTTTCCCTAATGCCTGTCCTCAGTGTCTTGTTTCAGCAGCTGGATTGGTATTTGTAATGATAATGGCCCGGGCATGGTGGCGTTATGAAATCCAGAGATCTGAAGTAGTTAACTTCATTTGGTCATCAACCTGTGGGTATCGGATCTGACCTCGATCCAAGCCAGCAGCTTTCCAAGCTCCTCCCCTTACCCATAATACCCTGCTACCTCCTTCCAATCCTCAGATCTCATTTGCCGCGGCTTTGTCAAGCATGAGTTTTCGACCTCCTAGCGTTTCATGCGATTTGTGTTTTTTACCTAAAATCTCTCTTAGTTTTTAGTGTGTGTGTGGTTAGTTTAATTTTATAGTTTAAATCCCTGAGATTTACTCCCTCGTTCCCTCGTAGTTTAAATCCTAGTGGGCCCCTCCTTTCCCTTAGGTGTTTGTGTGGGTGTGTGTGTGTTTCTTTTGTTTAAAAATCATGGCCGAGGCCCCAAAGACCATCTTTTCTAAGTGCACTGAGTGTGGCCATAAGCTATCCCCAGCGGATGACCACACTCAGTGCGTCCTCTGCCTGGGAGTACCACATTTGACCTTGGGCTGCCAGATTTGCGCAGCCTTTAACCCCCGGGCCCTGAAGGATAGGCGGAATAAGCTGATTCTGGCGGGTCTTCTACCTGCGGAGTCGGCTTCTGCCACCTCTCCCTCGGTGGCTACAGCCACAGCTGCGACTGCAGCTGCTCAGGCTGTCCCCCCTCCCCTGGCTGGGACTCAACCTTCCACTTCTTCCCAGGGAGAGAGGGACTCTAAAAATGAGAAAAGAGAGAGGGAGAAAGAGAGAGAGAAAGAGAGGCACAGAAGCCACAAGTGACGGGCCGACTCAGCCCCGCCTGCCAAGCTGCTCTCCTCACCCCAGAATGTCTCTGGGCCTTCCTTCCTTTAGCTCTGTTCTCCACGCTTCTCCCTGGAGCCAGAGGAGGAGGCCCGACCATCTTCAAGGTCATTGCGGCGGCCGTCCCGGACAGCTTCGGCGGCCTCTTCAAGGTCAACACGTAGCCTCTCCGACGCTGATATGGACCGGATTATGCATCGCTTTCTCCAAACCCAACTGCAGATGGGAGTCCTGCTGTCCCCCCCCCCCCGGGGGGGAGTTCAGCCCCACTTTTTGCCCCGATAGCTCCTTCTCCGATCCACTATTGGGTTTCGAAGCCTTTGGATCCGAGGAGTCTCAGAGTCAGGGAGTCAGCGCCGATGGTTATTGCTACCTCGACGCCGGCCATGCCCTCGAGTTTGTCGGATCCCTTTTCGGATCCCAGCTCTCGGGGCCAAGAGCCGTGCATCAGATCCGAGGGGGCCAGTGTGTCTTCGGCTCCGTTTCGGTCAGAGCACACTTCCCTCTCGGGTCTGAGCACTTCAGCTCCGACGCCGATCCCCACACTGGATCCGAGGGTGTTAACCACGGAGCCCAGAGAGATTGGTTCACCCTCGGCTTTCGATGTGGTTTAGAGGCTTCTCATGAGAGGTTCAAGACCCCCTACTCTTTCTTCGGGATCTGCCCCCACTCCCTTGCAGCTGGGCTTGTCTTCCATCGTCCAGTCCCAGGGACAGCCTGCGTTGATGCCCCAGCCTGTTCCACTGGCGGAACATAACCCTGGTGGTGAGCCCTCCTCGGACAACCCCACCGAGGAGGTCCCTCACAAACATAAGTGTAAGAGGAGGCACTTGGACTCCCCTGAGTTCCTCATGGAGGACACCAATTTGGAGGAAGGGGAAGGTTCCCCCAGGTCACCCCCCCCCGAAGATGTCTACTTTGGAGACATTATGGAAATGCTTCGCCAAAAGGGGGGGGGTGGTCAGCCCAAAAACCTTCCTCAGATGAGTAGGTGTTTCTGGAGGCATTCGACGCAGGCCCGTCTACCTCTTGGGTGTCCCCTCCGGCGAAACCCCTGGTTGACCTCATCACTACCAGGGCATGGAAGGAACCGGACACTGTATAGCCAATCCCCAAGAGGCCAAATAGGATTCTTAGTCCCCCTGCTAATAGGACGGCTTGGAGTAAGGGTTCCCTGGTAGATGCCATGGTGGTGGCAGCATCCACCAAGAAGGAGCTTGCCCAGGATAGTTCCTCAGTCCATCCCCCTGATAAGGAGTCTCTGATAATGTATCATATCAGAAAGTGGATGTTTGCTTTAGCTACCTTTTCTATAAGGGCGCTGAATTATTTGACCCATGTAATTAGACTTCAATGGGATCTGGTGAAAGAATACGCTGAGTCTCCTCCTGAGTCCATGTCGGCCGAGGACAAACAAACTTTCTCGGCTCGCATACCCACTCTGAAATCTGTTTCAAACACGTCTATGTGGCTACTTTCCCATGCCATGGAAGGGGCCGCTAGAGCCAAAGGGTCCGGCATCGCTCCGGCTTTGTGACTTTTCGGAACTTTTCAAGGCGTCCTTTGCGAACCCACCCTTCAACGGTTCTACCCTGTTCGGAAAGACCGTCCGAGACACAGAGCGAGAAAGACGGGAAGACACTGTCTGCCATCGGAATCTGCTTCTCGGCTCCTCAAAGGTCCTTTTCTAGGAACCAGAGAGGACAAAAGAAGATGTGGTTCTGGAAGTCTCAGCAGTCCCGTTACGCTCCAGACCCTTCGTCCTTCACAGGCAGAGGGGGGCAAGGTGGACGCCGGCCCAGAGGCAGAGGGGGGCCAAAACATTTTGAGTCTCGGTAAACCTTTTCAGTCCGACCCACGCAGCAGCTCTGAGGGGTTGCCCGACTGCTTCTCTCTGGAGGCAGTCAAGGGGCATTTTTCGAAGCACCTCGCTCAATGGGAGTCCATCACAACAGATCGCTGGGTGCTTCGAATGATATCCAGAGGTTACTCAATCCCTTTTATAAACCTACCTCCTCAGTCAAGGCTCCTTCCCAATGTACCACCCAGTCAGAGGGAGGCTGCAGCTTTAGAGGTAAAAAAGCTGCTAGAAAAAAGAGCCATCCAGCACATCCCCACAGGCCAGTCTAGATTAGGCAGTTACTCCAGGTTCTTTTTGGTGCCAAAGAAGAGGGGGGACTTAAGGCCGATCCTCGTCCTTTCAACAATGAACCTCTTCATTGCCAAGGAGAAATTCCAGATGGTCACACTTCAATCCATCCTGCCCCTTTTGCAGGAGAAGGACTGCATGTACTCCATAGACCTCAAGGATGCATACTATCACATTCTCATGGACAGGTGATGCAGGAGATTCCTCCACTTTCGGCTAGGGGCCAGTCATTACCAGTTCAGGGTCCTACCCTTCGGCCTCACCACAGCCCTCAGGGTGTTCACCAAGGTCATGGCAGTTGTAGCGGCCCACCTGAGACTTCAGGAAATACAGGTTTTTCCTTACCTAGACAACTGGCTCCTTACCGCCCCCACCAGGCATCTACTCTGCTTAGCCAGGGATTGCTTCCTACTACTAGCATCCCAATTGGGGATCACCATAAATGTCAAGAAGTCATCCCCTCAACCATTTCAAGTCTTGGAGTTCATAGGGGCCAGAATAGACAAGCTTCAGACCAAGGCCTTCTTGACATCAGACAGACTTCACAGTTTGACCTTACACATTTTAGCCCTTCTTCAGTCACCTGCCCCATCAGCGGAGTTAGCCCTGAAAGCTTTAGGGTCCATGGCAGCAGCAATCAATCTTGCGGCCTTAGCTCACTTGCACATGAGGGTTCTCCAGTGGAATTTGCAGGTTCAGTGGCCCATCCTTCACAACCCGTTGGACTTACCGATTCCTATCAGCAGAGTTTACAGAAATTCCCTCATGTGGTGGCTCCAATCTCAAGAGCTTCGGGAAGGACTACCGTTTGTTATGCCGCAACCCCAAGCCTCGATGACCATGGATGCTTCCCGCCTTGGGGGGGGGGGATTACGCAGGCAGGACTTTCCAAGGTACGTGGAATCAGGCAGAGACCATTCTGCATATAAATGTTCTGGAGATGAGGGCGGTGCTTCTAGCATTGCAAGCCCTTCATACCTTTCCCCCTCCAGGGACTATTGCAATTCAGTCAGACAACATGTCAGTGGTCTGGTACATCAACAAACAGGGGGAAACCAGGTCTTACCCTCTTTTCTGAGAGGCTATGAGAGTTTGGGATTGGGCGATATCCACCAACCATTTTCTGTTAGCAGCACACATTCCGGGTCGGTCAAACATCCTAGCGGACAAACTGAGTCGAACTATCCTCTTGCCCTACGAGTGGTCTCTGAATCCTTTAGTAGCGAAAAAGATCTTCCACAAGTGGGCTCAGCCTTGCTGCGATCTCTTCACATCGCTTTCTAATGTGAAGTGCAGTGAGTTTTTCGTTCTAATCCCCCCTCCGAGGGAAAGCCCCAGAGACGCTCTAGTCCATGCTTGGCCACCCAGTCTTCTTTATGCTTATCCTCCTCTTCCGTTGATGACAAAATTCTTACAGAAAGCTCGTCGGTTGGAGAACAAGATTATCCTCATAGCCCCATTTTGGCCTCATCAAGCCTGGTTCCCTTGCCTACGGTCTCATCCTATAGCTCCTCTCTGGATCTTGGATCCCATCCCGGATCTGATATCTCATCTTTTGGGATTGAAACCCCTGAATCTGGTCAATCTCAAGCTCTCAGCTTGGTTGATCCAGTTCCATTAGTTGCTAGGATTCCCGGTATCTCGTCTGCAGTTAGATCTATCCTGGTAGCGGTGCATAAGCCTTCTACCAGGAAGGTTTACAATAGTAAATGGAAGCGTTTTTTCATTTGGGCATCTCATAGGAATTTAGACCCTTTCACTGTTCCCATCCCAGCAGTGCTCGATTTTCTATCTCATATTTTTCAGCAAGGGGCCAGTTCTTCTACTGTAAAGGTTCAAATGGCTGCCATCTCCCATTTTCACATTGGAGACAATCTCAATCCCCTCGCTTCCACCAAGGTTTGTAAGACCTTTCTGAAACATACGTTTCTGTTGAAACCTGCTATTAGGAACTCCGCCCCTCCATGGGATCTAACTTTGGTCCTTCAGGCTCTGACTGGACCACCTTTTGAACTTGCAGCTTCTGTTGATTTGAAATTCTTGTTCTGGAAAACTGCCTTTTTGGTAGCTATTACCTCAGCTAGAAGGGTGTCAGAGCTTCAGGCCCTCTGTGTTAAGCCTCCTTACCTCGTATTCCATAAGGACAGGGTCTCTCTCAGGGCTAACCCATCTTTCCTACCCAAAGTGGTCTGCGAGGCGAATATCAATCAGTCCATTAATCTCCCAGTTTTTTTCTCTAACTATCAAAACAAAGGGGAGTACAAACTTCATTTGTTAGATGTTCATAGACAGTTACGCTTTTATTTACACAGAACAGGTGCCTTCTGCAAGTCTGATCAGCTCTTTGTTTCCTTTGCAAAACCCTTTTTGGGTAAGCCAGTTTCGAAGGTGACTCTGGCCAGATGGATTTCTAATTACATTCTGCTCACATACAAACTATCTGGCCTACCAGAGCCTATAGGGGTTCATGCTCATTCTACTCACTCTATGGCTACATCTGCTGCATTCTGGTCTAGAGTTCCCATGGATGACATTTGCTTTGTGGCTACTTGGGCATCCTCTCATACCTTTATCTCTCACTATAAATTGAATTTAGTGTCCAGAGGAAAGGCAGCTTTTGGCTCTGCAGTGCTCTGGAATATCCTTCCTTGAGGACCTCCCAAGTTTTTTGGTAGCTGGGGACTTTGTCCTGCAATTTGATGACCAAATGAAGTTAACTACTTAAGATAAAGAAGTTATATACTCACCATAACATTCCATCTGAGTAGGTAACTTCATTTGTCAGCAATCGACCCTCCCTCCTTCCGTCTAACCTGGTTCTTTGATTACCTGGATCCTAGGATGGTTATCAGGTCCTTTGTTAATCCTTAGGTTAGGATTCTTCAGGTTGTTGTTTTGTGGTTATGAGGTTATATAGGTGGGCAAACGCAATCTGAGGATTGGAAGGATGTAGCAAGTTATTATGGGTAAGGGGAGGAGCTTGGAACTTGGATCTCTAGCTTGGAAAGCTGCCGGCTCGGATCCAGGTCGGATCCAATACCCACAGGTTGCTGACAAATGAAGTTACCTACTCAGATGGAACTTTACGGTGAGTACGTAACTTCTTTTTTCCAAATCCAGTTCAGTTTTCTGGCTTGACATTGCTGTGTTGAGTGGTGGTATTTTTAACCATTTCTTACCTTGCCTAGATGTCATATGATGATCATTGTGCCTAATAAACAAAACAGTCAGAAGAACAGAATATTGCTTGCTTTGCTTACGAAATAGTAATGTGCAGTGTCAGTGTGCTTAATTATTAATTGCGGGGCCTGGGGGGGTGGCATGAGCCATGGCATGCATTTGGGACAGCAGCAGTAAAAGAGACTGAGTATAATGTAAAATAGATTTACTGGTCGTCTCGTACCTCTGTGCCAAAATATGATGTCCCGGTGCTGGAAAGAACAGACAAGACTATTTTTAATTGCATATTCATTTAATTAAAAAAACGTTGTCCACTAAGGTTGCTCCTTGCTTCAAGTAAGTGTTAAACTTAAAGGCAAATACTGAAATACTGTGTGTGTGGATATTCTGCAATGTGTGATGCAGAGAGTAAGGAGGAGTTGCATTTCACTGTTTCAGTATTACTTTTGTTTTGATTTGAACAGTAACTGTCTGTTTTGTTGTTGCTTGCAATGCTATCTGTCTACTTGTGACTTGATTATGGCATTGGTAGCTGCCTACCATAGTTTGCTTGCCTACCTGTTGTTTTGCAACTTTCAGAACTTTCTTGTACTAAATCTCTGAGACATGAGATTTCTGCTGCCATACAGTTAGTTGAAACAGAATGGAAATTTGGTGTGAACGTGTGAGTTGTTATTGCTGCTACCATTAAGGGGGGGGTGTTTGTGAAGTCTAAGCCTAAGCTGTGACTGTACTGCAAATCTGTTATTTCTGCTGAAACAGAACGGAAATTATTTTTGCTCAGACATTTGGTGTGTGTGTGTGTGTGTGTGTGTGTGTGTGTGTGTGTGTGTGTGTGTGTGTGTGTGTATGTGTATGTGTGTGTGTGTGTGTGCATTTGTGGTTTACGTGTGTGTGTATGTGCGTGCATATGTGATTTGCATGTGTGTGTGTGTGTGTGCATATGTAGTGTGTGTGAGTGCATGTGCGTTTGCGTGTGTGTGTGTGTGTGTGTGTGTGTGTGTGTGTGTGTGTGTGTGTGTGTAACATGCCCCAGTTATGCCTACATGCCGGTTAGGGTTACTCAGGCTCAAACCCTGTACCTTAGGTACAAGGAGCAAGAGCATGAATTCTCTACCCATACCAGTCCTTGTGGTTATCTAGCAAGTCAGTGAGAATAAATTCACTAAATTATAGCCATTTGCAGACACACAAAATGTTGCCCTGAACATAGTTTCAAGTTTATTGTATTACAACAGATTAAAAGACAGGCAAGGGGGTGGTCCATGGAAAATGCATTTAGAAGACAAGGAAACCTGGTGGCAGCTGTTTCTAAATGCTTGCGGTCCACCAGGGCTAAATGATATGATCTCAATCCTTAGTAAATTAAAATTAAAGGTCTTTGATAGGTAATTCCATCTGGTATCCTGTCGCTAGTTCAAATAAAAGTATATTTTAATATATATATATATATATATATATATATATATATATATATATATATATATATTCACTTTATAACCTCGAAATGCTGAAATATCGAATTTCAGTATCTCGAGACTATAAAACCGAATCCACAAAACACTGACAAAAAAAACCGCAAAAACACATAACCGAAAACACCGCATACACTACACTAAACATACAACACAACACCCACATCACAACATAAACAAAAAAAACACACGTACACAACTCACACACACATAAGCAGGCAAGCCCCCCAGCACCCCCCACAACCCCCCTACTTATATATACTAACTCCGAGATCGCACAAACACAACACAAAAGCTCACTCACACACACGCATTCTCCAATCCCTCACACACACTCTAACTCCCACTCAAAACCCTTACAAAACACTCACTTACCTGACATAACACCTACATCCACACACGGCACCGCGTACCACCAAAACACAAACCGGACATTACGTAGCACAACTTCATAACCGCAAATTCGACATATATTCGAGATATGTGAAATTCGCGATTATGAATGTTCGCTATTTCTAACATTCGACTTTATAGCTTCAAGATACTGAAATTCGACATTTCAGTATTTCGATGTTATAAAGTGAACCCATATATATATATATATATATATATATATATATATATATATATATATATATATATATATATAAAATCATATTTATAAATTGATTATTTTATATTAACTTGTTTTTTAATTATGTATATGTGTGTGTATATATAATATATATATATATATATGTCTCTCTCTCTCTCTCTATATATATATATATATATATATATATATATATATATATATATATCCTATAGTTCTTATTCTTGCATTCTTATTTTTACATTTCTAGTCTTATATTTATAAAAACATTCATAAAAATATTAATAATACAGACTTATGCATTTTTTACATTCAGATATTTATAAAAGGGGTTTTAAAGTTTTATTATTTTCATGGTATGAATTCATCACAGGGATCGGTTGCTGCTGTTACTTACTTTTTTACTCAACCATACAATTTAATTAAATTATTTGTTCTGTTGTATTTTTATTAGTTGATTAATTAATTGTTTTTAAACCACTTTGTATAAATAATAAAAAGTTATTCTATCAACTTTCCAAGAATATACAAGCAATGTTTAAAATGTGTCCCTGTTTTTTTGGGCCTTTGCACCCCCCCCCCAATAATTTTTTGTTTTTTTCTAGATGTCTTGTGCTGCATAGTTCTTCATGGGAAGAGAAGTTTAGTGGCACTTATGCCAAGTCTGTTTGCGTTGTTGTTAGCACAACAGGTAGAATACTTACTTTTGATGCAGAAGGCTGTGGGTTCTACTCCTACAGTATGTAGATAGATTGTTGATACTGCACTATGTTTGTTGTACATTTAAAGGGAGTGATGCTGCAGTCCTGAGAATGTCCTCCTTTGGCAGACATACCTAGTAACTATGAACCTGTTATCAGTTTGCCATCCATTTCTATTGAAATAGTACTAGCTTATTATTTTTTTAATGTAACCTAGGCAATTTATTCTTTAAGGGCAACAGGCACTTTACTTGTAGATGAAACAATGAAATATAAAGTTGTTTGCTAGCAGCAATGTCTTCATTAGTTAAAGATCTCTTTAATTTGGAATTATTTAGATGACTCTTTCTTCTGCAGAGATTGTGCATATTAACTGATACTGGTGGATTATAGAAGTTTCAGTAGACTTTTATTATGGAAATGTTCTGAATTGGGCAGTTTTGTCATTATTGGTTCATTCATTTTGTTTCATTGCTTACTGGAAAAATGTTCAAAACACGTTCTAACAAGTGTGCTGTGTTATACAAGGAATATAATTTAAAACAGTCAGGAAGGTCTGTCAAAGAACACATGTATGTTTCATGTGCATGAGGCCTATGATTTGAAAACAGCCCAAAGGTAATCTTTAGTCGCCACTGGTCAGATGCATTTTCCTTGTATGTGGGTTTCAGAGCTATTTCAGAGAATGTGAGTTTCAAGGGCAGAGACATTTTAATGCTAAGTCTGTTTTCATTGTGATACTATTGCTTTGTTTAGCAGGTATCTATTAGTGTTTGTGATATAAAATGTAAATTAAAATACAAATCATTGTCGAAGTAAAGCAGTATGCACATTACAGTGTTTATGGTAAATGAAGCGAAGTAGCCAAGTAATGGGACATTGGAATGGCTGCAGGAGGACTCTGGGGACATATTTTAGTTGTCCGTTCTTAAGTTGGTATCCCACAATTCCATTGGAGTGTGTGGGGTTACACAATTATGTATGCAATTTTTATGTTAATCAGCGTACAGATTTGTACCTATTTTTCATGGGCCTTAGTCCAGATTTGATGTTTCCAGATTAAGAGGTATGGTATCCTGCAGTGGCGAAGTTACTATTTAACTTAATTTCATTACTGTTTAACTGTATTTTTTCATACTGTGAGTTCTGTTTTTGTCTGTAAGTAGTTAGTCTTTGCTATTCTGTGAGTGCCCTATCTATCTGGACCTTGTCTGGCACAAGCTGATTGGTAAAGAGAGCAGTGGCTAGCAGGATTGGCTAGATTTGTGTGTTACTAGAATCTTCTATTATTTGTGATATTTAAACCCTGTGTTTGAGCTTGTTTGGGCTTGTTTGCAATTCGCACATCACAACTGCACTGTTTATAACCCATTCCGAGGTATTCCAGCTACAAATATTCCCTTAGTAGCATGTGTGCGATCACCACGTGGCCAAAGTGGTTAGAAAAACATTTTAAATAGCCCACCTAATCATGAAGGGATTCACATCTAGATCAGGGGAAGTCATTGTGCATCTTTACTCATCCCTCATCAGGCCCATAATTGAGTACAATGCCCCTTTTGGGATGTACCTTACCAGACACCTGCAGCAACTGGAAAGACCCCAAAGGTACCTCACCAAGAGGATCAAAGGGCTCAGACAGATGCCATATGCTGCCCGGTTAAAGAAACTCCAGCTCTACTCAGTGGCATACCGCCTGTTCAGGGGCGATCTGTGCCTGACGTATAAAGCCATGTCTAACCCGGAATTAATGGACATGCTGCACCTCAGAAAATCCAAATCCCATCGAGCTACACGCTCGAGAGACTTGAACCTCAGCACTGAAATAAATAGGACATGCTGGAGGGACAGATTCATAACCCAGAGGCTCCCTTCACTCTGGAATAAAATCCCAGTCCAGGTTAGGCAGAGTCTGTCATTGACTCTCTTCAAGAGGAATCTTGATGAGTGGATGGGAGATCATAGGTTTAATTCGGGTATCACTTCTGTGTCACTGTTAGACAGAGGCACAGTATACTAACCTCGAAAAAGGGCGTAGCAAAATTAATTTAAAATGGGTAGCGAAAGCCAAACACATTCTGGCTAGGCTTATAAATGCCCTAGGGCAGATAGCCTAGTATGAACCTATGAACCTAGTAGTACTCATCTTAGACCTTCCACCTTTTACCCCCTTAGCTCTCTCTGGTCTCTCTCCCTCTAATTCTGACAAATATGGATGGACAATTTCCTACGGTTTCTCCTGCCAGTCTGGTTGATATGGGCATCCTGAGACAGTGTAATAACTGCCTCATGTACACGGGCAACCCTCTACTACTACCACCTAATAACACATTTTGTGAGAGATGCATTTACATTAAGAACCTAGAGTCTATGCTTTCTTCCTCACAAGCCAGTGTATCTGTCACTGAGAAGGTTGTCAACACAGACACCACACCTCAAACACCACCGACACCTACACAACACACACCCACATATGCGGAGGTCCTCAACAAAAACATACCCAAATAAAAGAGACCTCTGAGGCAAAAACACACACAAATTCCACAGCCCACCACACATAGTCCACACACCTATGTCTGACAGCCAATAAGGCCTAACCATAAACCCAACATATTAGTCAAAGGAGATTCCATTGTGAGACACACAGATGTGCCTCTCACCAGGCTGGATAAGGAGAAAGTCATGGTTAGTTGTTTGTCAGGTGCCAGAGTCTGCCACATCACACATGCACTCAAGTCTCTCAACAACAGGTACTGTTATGACTGTGTCATAGTCCATGTTGGTGTGAATGACTTGAGACATACCTCCATGGACTATATGAAGAGAGACATGATCGAGCTCACTGAATATGTGCCCAGGCAGGTATATCCCTAGCCTTAAGCAGCATCCTACCATCACCCAGAATGATGCCTCAATACAAACAGGAAATGATTGACTTTAACAATTGGCTTGGTTTCTGTTGTCATTCTGAGGGGATCCAGTACCTGACAGCCTGGGAAAACATGATTGACAGACCATGATGCTTTACAAAAAATGGCTGACATCTGTCTCCCTTGGGTTTTAGGCTTCTGGCAAAGGCTCTTGCCTCCCCCATAGTGCCTTTTTAGGCAATCTCATGAGGTCAAAACTATCAACATGAAAATTACATCAAAACACAAATTAAAGGTCATGCTGCTAAACGCTAGGAGTCTAAGCATGAAATTGCACTCATTGCAAGCATTCTTAACCCTGGAAGCTGCTGATATTTGTGCAGTTACTGAAACCTGGTTCAAAGCTGCAGAGAGCAATCCAGCCATACCAGGTTATTCATCTAATCATACATTCAGACCCCAAAATGTGGGCAGCAAAGCAAAAGGAGGTAGAGTTTCAATATATATTAAAGACATACACACCTCCAGGCTGGTCAGACAGTATGATGCACAGACACTCAAGGTGCAATTAACCATTGACAGGATCCCTATTCAAATCATAGCTAGCTACAGGCCCCCAACTTTGACTCAAGATGCCCACTCCACCTATGTGGACCTCTTCGAATCAATCAAGATTCAACTCTTTACCCTGATCCTGGGTGACTTATCCAACCATACCGTGGAAGAACTACTTATGCCAAAACACAAATGGCCAGAGATTCCTTGATTTTTGTCAAAGCAAATACCTTGGACCAGCTGGATGCAACCCCCATAAGAGGTGATAATGTCTTGAACTTGATATTAACCAACATGAGTAACAACTGCAGCACCCCTACAGTGTCATCCTCCTCGGTAAGATCTGACTACAAATCGATCGCTTTTGAAGTCGAAGTGTATGTATCTGTCTGTCTGTAATAAAGAGCATGTGTTGACATTATATAATTCCCAAACATATATTTTGGGGTGTAAAATACTTCCTCCTACAACATTTACGTATAATATATTAAGTCTGAAGCATTAAGTAGAGCAACTGTTTTATATCAAAAATATTAACTATATATATATATATATATATATATATATATATATATATATATATATATAGATATATATATATAGATATAGATATATATATATATATATATATATATATATATACATATAAACTGTATATATATATATATATATATACACATAGAAACTATATATATATATATATATATATATATATATGGATAGATATGTATGTTTTGTGCGTGTGTGTGTGTGTGTGTGTGTATGTATATATATATATATATATATATATATATATATGGGTTCCTATGAGTTAAACGACACGTCGTTCCATCGACAGCCGGCAGATGGACTTCAAGTAACCGAAACGTGAAAGGAACGAAACCTGAAACCAACGAACGTGAGTTAACCGAACGTCAAAGGAACGAAAACCGAAATCAACGAAAGTCAGTCAACCGACACCGACGCGGAGGTAAGCGAAATGTGTAAGGGATGTGTATGTATGCAGTAGTGATGGACGTTAGGGTGCGAGTAAGGTAAGTGTGCGATGTACACGGTCTGTGGGGATGGGGTGGGTTAAGTGAGTTAGGGTTAGGGCTCGGGTCGGGTAAGTGTGTAGTAGTGATATCTTGTGGGTTAGGGGTGGGTTAAGTGAGTTAGGGTTAGGGCTCGGGTCGGGTAAGTGTGTAGTAGTGATATCTTGTGGGTTAGGGGTGGGTTAAGTGAGTTAGGGTTAGGGCTCGGGTTAGGTGAGTGTGCGAGAGTGACGGACCTTAGGGTTAGGGTTTGAGTCAGGGTTGTCGATAGGTGTGCATGTCAGGTTTAGTGTTGCTTTGGTAGGAGTTTGGTTTGCTTGTGTTGTGTGTGTGTGTGGTGTTTGGAGTGGGGATCCGTTTTGCTTTTTAATTATTGTTGTTGTGGTGTGGAGTGTATGAGGTGTATATCGTAGGCAGCAGCGCGAGTATGTATGTAGTTGTGTATGTGTTTTTGTGGTAGTGATTGTACTTGCAGGTATGTGTTGTTTAGTGCTAGTATGTAGTTTAGACTTGTCGGTTGAGTGAGTTTCGTTTATGTTGGTTTTCGTTGTTTTGCCGTGTCGGTTAATTGGAGTCCATCTGCCGGCTGTCGATGGAACGACGTGTCGTTTATCTGATATGAACCCATATATATATATATATATATATATATATATATGTATACACACACACACACATTAACCACCAGTCCCCAGTCCTTATATATGCTCACACTAAGTCAAAGAAGGAAGAAATATCCAAAAATAAAAAAAGTTGAACTTCATGCTCATTTAGTTGGTTCCTTCTAGTGTTTGCACATGGAGACTCAGAGAGCAGTAGAGCAGCCTGTTTAAGGCTGCTAGTATCATTGTGTGACAATGTTATGTCTGTCAAGTTTTTCATGGCCAGCTTTGTCTAGTGAACTGCAGCGATGTTTTCACATTAAAGCTACTTGTGTATGACAACAAAGACAGTATTGAGGAGTAGAAATTCTGCAAGTTTTGTTACCGTTTTAGTTTTCTTTCTTTTATTTTTTTTTTTCAGTACAGGTGTAATAAGTAAATCCATTATTACAAATAGGTACAGCAAAATTAAAAAAAAAAACTGTTATAATTAAATCATTTGCTAAAGAGTGCTACTAGTAAATAGCAATTAACATGAAGAATTCAGTATCCTGACAGTTTACCGTAAGTAACTTGTAAGCTTTAATGTAACACAGTATCCTAATAACTAATATTTTAGCAGTGATATAGAGCTAATATATCATAATTACCAATATATATATATATATATATATATATATATATATATATATATATAAATACATATAAAAAAATCATAAATACTATATATGTTTTAAGTGTTAAGTGTTAAAGGTGTTGAGCAATTGAAGTAAGAAAAAAAGGGAAGTAACTAAGCCAGTACAGTAGGTAAGTGTGGATAGAAGTAAATAAGGTTGGACATTGAATAGACAAAAGAAAGATGGTAACTAAGATAACATGCAGTTGCCATCTTGGTTGTTATGCTACATTTTTAGTAACTCAACTGACAGACTGTGCTTTAATTTAAGACTTGAGGTAATTATTCGTGCATATATTCTAGAGATTTTAGTTGGACTTGGAAGTGTATGAGAGAAGGTGGGTAGAGATGGTAGATTTAATATAAAAGGATAAGATTATTTAAGGTGACGTGTTAAGTACATATGTATAAATCCTCACAGGTGTGGTTAACACATTAAAGTATATAAATGTGTTATATTATTGAATTTCATGACTGTGAAGGTAATCAGGTTAAATTCTGTCTGTCCGTAAAGAATCCTTCCAATGTTTGTAGTACAAAGCCCTTTTTTCTGGAAACAAATTATTTCTTCAAAGGCTACCTATTGGATAAGGTAAAGAATTCTAGACTGATTCAAGATAACAAGCAAAAAATGCAATCCTCAAATTTATTTATACATCTAATAAAATGAAGAAAGCTTGTCCCAGAAGATTTCGGGTTCCTATTACGTGATCAAAGACGCATTCTGTCGAATGTGTCTTGATCGAACGTAAAAGAACGAAAAGGCAAAATAGTGAAGTGGCTGTTAAGCAAATTCTTTCCCTGGGAAAGAATTTGCTTGGCCACTTCCATAACATTGCTGTTTTCTGCACTGTAGTGCGATCTTGGAGTTGGTATATTTAAGTTGGGGTGTGTGGGGGCGAAGCCCCCCACTTTATGTAATGTTTTAAAGTTTTTTTTTTTTTTTTGGAACAACGATTTTTTTCCCTTGGAAAATAAATCGTCGTTCTGAGGTTTCGACATTGTAAGCTTTAGCTTACATGGGATCGATTAATCATCATTCACTTTTTTAAGCATTTGATGATGTAATATAAACCCGAAGATTTCAGCTACATGAGTTGGCCATAAGGTCAAAAATAAATGACACGGAAAGTCACTCTGTAGAGAACAGAAGCTTGTAGGTAAAGGAGAACAGAGTTACATTGACCTTGCTAGCCTAATTGTCAAAAGCTGTAAAAGCAGGATAGTGGTGTACCCTCCAGTTTCCAGATCTATGATAACTTGCATCCAGTCTGCTCCAGAGAGTTTACTGGAACAATGCAGAGTGTAGTGCCAGAGTGAGGCTTGGGTAACATCTGTAAATGTATTACCCTTAGCATAGAGTCGTCAATTTAGAAGTCTTCTTACTCTATTAAAGGAACCAGTAGGCAGGATGATATCTTTTGTAAGAGTTTGAGAAGGATTCTTGAATTCCATCCAGAGATGTCATGGACAGTCTTCATGAAATGACTAGACTAAGCATGAGATAGCATCTCCTGTTTAGTTACATCATGAAGCTTGTCTATAAACTGTCTTCTAAATTACCCTAACCCCACTAGATTTATAGTTTCTTCATGTCTCCATTTCTATTTTGTCTGATCCTTTTTTCAGTACTGCTGACTATTTCTCATAATTAAACACAACTGGACCTAAGTCAAGACTATTCCCTCAAAGTCCAATGCATTACCACCTCTCAAAAGATATAAATATCTTGCATTTTGTAACTTCATTTTCCATCTTTGCAGTTATATGACCTAGCAGAGAAAAACACTGCTGTTTTTGAGGGTGGCAACTTTTCTGTGTGGTCCCTGAATTGGTTGGTGGAGCTGCTGGAAGTGTGGTACTGAGAAGCCACTCAGTGTACCTTAATGATGGCGCAGAAGAGAATTCATGGTGAAATTACATTCCAGGTTGACAGATGGCAAATTGGTGAGACATTTTTCTGAAGGAAAGGCTTTTGGTCTAAAGATGTCCAGGGTAAGATGACCTGTATAGTTGCCAGGGTGACAGCTTCCTATGGTTAGCTCTCACCCGAGGCAGTGGCCTAGATATCTCAGCCAGTGATACAAATGAGCTCAAGACCAGTTGGAGGAAGGGTGATGATCTCCAAGTAGGCAGGAAAAAAGCATGCAAAAAATACATAAATGAAAGTGATGACTTAATAACCCTAATGAAATGTTTTCCCATTTCAAAATTAAAACTAAGCCAAGTATTTTCTAGCTTCAGATAAAAAACTGCAAATTAGATAATGATGTTGCCTTTGTTTTGTTGCTATAAAAATCAGAAAATGCCTAAATATTAATAACACTTGCAATTAGGGTCACTAAAAGTATTTAAGTGCCTGCTCCTGACTTTTCTGAAAACAATAAATATTGAGAGTTAAAAGTTATCGAAGTCATTAAAATTAGTTCAGCAATGCAAAATAACAAACTGTATCTTTATCTAAAACAGAGCAGATATACAGCATCAACCCCCCCCCCCCCAATATCCTCAATGAGCCTAGCTAGGTGAGCAGATAATAGCAACAACTGAAATTAGAAATGAGTCCATATCAACTACTCATGTAAACTTTTTTTCTTTTTTTGCCTTTTCATAGGTGAGCGTTGCCTAGATGACAACACGTATATGAAAGATTTGTATCAGCTCAACCCATGTGCTGATTGGGTTATCAAACCTAGAAGTTCCTAAGTCAAGAAGATGTAAGAACAAAACATTTCTGCTTGAATTAGATAACCGTGTCAAGAAATGCAGACCAGTCCATGGAGACCATCCTCATAGTAGATACTGTGTACATTTAATATTTAATTTCTAGAGACTATGGTTATTTTTTTTAATCTCAGTCTATTATTTTCGGAGACCATTATGTATATATTTTTTTATTTAGGTTCTATTATAGTTAAACCAAAGTTGAATGAAAATTATTTTTCATGACTGCATTCGATAAAAAAGCCATGACATTATTCTTTTATGACATGAAGGTATACCGAGTACATAGGTGTTAATGGAGAACCATTGACAATGTTGTGACATGACCAGTTCAGTATATCTCTCTCATTGAATAAAGTATAAAGTGCACCCCACTCCCACTTGTAGTGGCACACATTCTGCTACTGTTCTTTTATTTCTGTCTAGTACACTTGTTCTCCTAAATTCAAACTACATATAGCTGTATTGCATGAGGAAGAGAAATGCTTAGTTATAATCTTCTCACATATATTACACATGTAGGTTTGAAGAATTGTAGCAACAAGTAAGAACAAACAGAATTGTGGTCTCTGGGATGACTATAAAAAAAAATCAGTCACTGGAGGGATAATAGTGCATACACTAAATTAGAGCATTAATGAACTCAGAATATGAACAACTATGAAAAGCCTAAAGTAAAATATAAACAAATCAGTAAACAGATACTGTACACACAAGCCATTAAGCTTAGGAATGTGAAGAGAACGGACACCAGCATTGCGCCAGTTGTAGGGATATTGACTTTATAATATGGTAGCTGTCTCCACACAACATTCTAAATGTTGAATTTTAACTGCAAGTCTGCCTAATTACACTCATTTCTGGGGTACAAGGTCTATTTTTGGTGGCTTTCAAAAGTTACACTCTGCAGTGAAAGATGTGAAAGTATTGGTGTGTGTGTGTGTGTGTGTGTGTGTGTATATATATATATATATATATATATATATATATATATATATATATATATATATATATATATAAAATGTACATTATGACTGAATGAGCACATATAACAGTCATATGAGTGGTACTCAATAGATAAGTCTATTAATGAATGTGCAGGAAATTCATAAATTAATACTTTGAAATCCAATCCCTTATTGTAAGTGGGATATGTGATGTGGTGTTTAAAATCACCTTCAGTTGCATTTCTTCATTGTTTACAGCAAACTAACTAGCAACTACAGTTAGTATTCAATTTTTAGCATTCTGCATTTCTTTTTATGTTCATTCAGGAGTCTGTAATAGGAATGCTGTGATCCCGTAATCCATATTTATGTCAGCTTCCTTTCTAGTTTTTTACAACACTTACATCCGGTCAGTCCTATGCATTCAGACTGCCATGGCAACCTCATGCATACTCTATCAGGAAAGGGTTTCACAGCTGTTGAAAAATCAATATTATGAATGGTCTGGTCTCAGCTGGACCTACTTAAAATGTATTTATAGTGCCTGGTATTCATCATCTCTGCAGTAACAGTTTTTCATTTATTGGGTCCGAGTGTTATTTTAAATTATAAAAAATTTAATTCCATTACACTGTCCTGAATTAGATTCAATTTAACTGGTCATGTGGACAATAGCCAGTGAATAAAACTGCAAACTCTCCTTTATTCTGAAGCATAATGTGAATTAATTTAGTGAGGCTGCTGTTTGCTGTCCTTTAAAAATCATATCCTGTCAATATACATTTGTAGTTTGCAATGTTTGTCATAACCTCTTTTATATGTTTTTAGTTGTAATGTGACCCCAAACGTAGGATTCCAAAAGAGTTACACTGCACTACACCACGATTTTGTGTATTTAAAGGGGTAATGGTCTCTGTTGTTCATGTAATCAGATAAACTTTCAACTTTCTGATGCAATGTAACAGTATTCGTGCATGATATGCGCATGAACTTTAACATTAACATTGCATGTTTGTATCTGATGTGTTAATACATATTGCCTTTGCTTCCAATAGATGCTTAGATAGATATATGTATGTATATATATATATATATATATATATATATATATATATATATATATATATATAGAGAGAGAGAGAGAGAGAGAGAGAGAATGAATGAAACAGGCTGCATTTGAATGTCATAGTGATTCATGTTTCATGTGTACAATTAAACATAATGTAATCAAAGCCAGCATACTCAGTAGTAGTGTGTTATATAAAAATCTGCATTGATAGTGTTAAAACTTACATGTGTATTGACATCATCTCCGAGGGCTTAGTGTGTACCTGGCACACAAAAACAGAGACATTTGCAAATGTTCATAGCAGATCTGATGTACCCACTTCTTTGCACTTAAACATGGAGTTATGTAGTGAGTGACTTTCTGGAATCCCACCATAAGGGTCACTGTTATCCAAATTAAACTTCAACAACATTGATCAGAAAGTTTCTTCTTAATGAATACTCTTGTAAAATATGGGTGTACCCAGGTAATAGAGACAAAATGTGTATTTTCACAAGTTACTGCCATTTCATAGTAAGACAGTTCTGCTAAGAGATTTGTAATGATTTCCTTGTTAGTATCTTTCTCTGGATACTATTTTTGTCTTTAAGGAGATGTTTGAGTCATTGTATTCAGTTAAGTCTGAGTCAGTGAATTCTGGATCATGGGCTTCCTAATTAGTCTATTTGATATGTTTACATCCCAGTTCACTGCAAACATATTTTAGCAAGACATTTGTTACCAGTTTGTGTTATATGTTGAAGTGATGAGACATGGTTACCAATAGAAAATGCATCAGGGTTCCTTGTATTTTATGTATGACTAAATTGGTGTTAGTTATTTCAGTACCTCATCTTTCACTAGTGCATGTATTAATATGAAAATATTCACTTTTAGAAAGGCTATGTCATAATTTCAACTGTAAGCACAACGTTGTTATAGCGTCTTTCCTGGCAAGTTACATGTTCTGTTTTGGAAGTGTGAAAGAATGTTCATCAGTTAAATTTAAATTTGTAAATATATATATTCACTAGCACACTTAACTGCCTGTTCTTAATACCAAGCTAGAAAATAATCTACTTTGTTACAAACCATCTTAATATATCAGCAAATGAAGAACATCAGTAAACATACATGTAAATAACCAACAATGATAGTATTGCCTGGAATACTGAAGACATGATGTTTAAAAATAACTATGCTTTCATTACAAACTGCCCTTCAGAAACAGCTGTACTGTGCCTGAACCTTTAATATGACTGTCTTCTACTGTAGTTGAATTAACTTGAATATTTCAACTTATTCAAATCTATTTTGTTAAAATGTTCATTGAAATGTACATGAAAACAATACTGCCAAAACACTGATTTTTTTAAATTTTCATTGTCCAAGTATGAGTAAAAAAAGATTTGAGCTGTTGTGCAATTGTCATAAAAATAACATGCACCATGTTTACTAAGAAAGGAAAAGTCAACTAAAATATTTAAGCTTGCCATCTCATTTGACCCTCTACTATATATGTGTCGTAGTTTATGTACGTTTATGAATTTGCTATGGTTTCATGTTTGTGTGAATGAAACTCTTCAGTTTTCCTGAGGATTTCTGAGTTCTGCTGACAAGAACAGTAGTGTCAGTGTATTTGTTTTTATATTCATTGGTCTCTTTCCCATTTTTGGTAAACTGCCATTTTTCTTACGTGAAATTCTGTACAACCTTCCACTTGTGCATAACCTTCTTTATCTGACAGCATTCCCTGTGATTTTTAAAAGTGCGACCTCTGCTTCTGACCTGTCACCACTTGGCAGCAGCATCTGGGGAGTGTCAGACACATACTTGGCACATGTTTCAGCTGCAAGGGATGTAGTTTCACACCACTACCATGCCTGCCCTCCTTGCATCCTTCCTCCTTTATCAGCATTGCCACACTGCCGTGCTTTATTCCTGTCTGAGAACTCAGCACTGCCACCAATACCGATTTTACTTACAGCCTTCTGGTTCAATACTGCCGGTATGGCTGCCATGCTTCCTGACTACAGGCTCAAATCCTAGATTTACATGTCTAAAGAAAACCCCCAACACAGTGTGTGAATGTCACACCTTCAGACATACAGAGACTCTTAGTGCCATTTAAGTAGCTGCAGAGACCCTATACACTGTAGCAGATATATCAGAAATCTAGCTTCAGCTCATATGTTTTTATGGTATAGATAGAAATAACCCAAACTATAATACAATCTAAACAATGTTTAGAGTACTGTCACCTTATGGCCACTACTGTCTAGTGTAGCTTGGGGCTGCCTGTGACCTGAAACTTGATGTACGAACATATTGAAAACATAAAACTGAATGATAATGCTGTCTGATAGAGTGTTAATACAATTCTGTCTGACAAATGTCCCATTGCAAACAATGTTTTTATGAAGTAGTACTGTCATACATAAAAGGGCCATTGCCACTGCATTTATGCACATTGCATAAGGCAGGGACCCATCTTCGATAGCAATCCACACATATGCGCACACACACTGCACATATCTATGTTAGTTTAAATATCAGAATTTCATTAGATAACATGTCCTTGGGATATGTGAAGAAAACATATCTCCGGTGCAAACCCAGTTGAATACATAAAGAACAAGCAAATTCTACATGAAAGACAACCCTAACTAAGAATCAAGCCAGAGAACAAAACCCTGTCATGTTATTAATGATGACAGAAAATCATGGGTGTTTCTGTAAGCAGGAAAAGTAGAACATTCGTTTATTAGCAAACTTCAAATGCTTAAGCCTGTTAGTCTTTAGTTATTTCTTGATAGCTGTTTAACAAATATAGAATTGCAGATATCAGTCAAAAGTATTTAATAGAAGCCTTCTTAGTAAATAATTTATGAGAGAAGTGAGCGATATAAAGTAATGAAATGCATGGAAAAAAATCATGTGTATTTGAGCCGTTCAGAATATTATAGCTACACCGTGTATATCTAAAGTGCAGAAACGGCCAGGAAATGTTCTGTATATTTTCTTCTGCCAAGCTGACATTCATTACAGAATGTAAAATAAGCTTCCAGTGCTTCCCAGGATAGTTTTATTATTAAGAGTAATACCACTTTCTGATTACTGCATTTGCCCCAGTTCATTTGTGTTTTTCCATTTAAGACTCTGAATGTGATAACCCACTGTTTGTAAATATTCCAGCAAATATGGTTTAATTTTCCTACAGATGTACAGTAGTTACAGTGTTTCCCAATATTTTGTAATAAAACAGGCTGTACAGTTTATCTTATAGGATTGTATATAATAAAATACTTGAAATGATTTGTCTGGCTTTTATCATTATTTAAAATGTTGCATTATAATTTTCACAACTTTCTTTGCTCTGACATGGTAACCACTCTTGAACATTCTGAATTATGTTAAGAAAACGAAATATAACAGTGATCTGAATGGAATGTTCAAAACATGCTTTAACTGAGCCATTAAAATACCACCACACTTAAATCAAGTGACGTGTGTTACATCACTGGTAAGGAATGAAATCATGATGGATAATAAAAGAAAACAGCATGGGGGATTAAAGTGAAACCACGGGGGATAGGATGAGAAAACAGCTAGCATGTGGGATTTAAGTGAAACCATGATGGACAGGATGAGAAAACTGCTAGCATGGTTGATCATGCAGTAATGATTATGACTGGCAAAAACTGGACCAGAACTTTCTTTTCTGGATAATGTTTCCATGCTCAGGAAGGGGAAAGAATGTTGTAAATAATGCCATTGAGCATTTTGTAACCATCCCCATCACATGTTTTGGAAATCAGCCATTTATAATGAACATTCTGTGTTTCAGTCTCTGAGTTCACCAAAATTTGTTTCAACATTGTCACGTATATATGTTTAGAGCAAGAAGACAGACTAGTGTCTTACCTCACAAACATGCCTCTGAAACTGTAAAATGTCATCACTAGAAATGAAGCAGGTACATACAGACATGCAGGCTTAACACAACAAATCCTGTTGAAGCTGTAGCAAAGAATAATCCTGGATTGATTTCTATATTGGTAGAGGACTGCGTACAAACTGATCATGTACAGTCTGGCTTTGTGAACAGCAGATCATGTTTTATAAATGTTGTAAGCTTTGTTATTACGAATAATGTGCTAACAGAGCAAATACTGACTATCACTATTCAGAATATCCATGCAATTCAATTAGTTGGCATTTTTGAAAACCTGGCAAGTCAGAAAAATAAATCATTAAGTTATATTCAGGCATGATGATATGATACAAAATAAAAATTATGGAACTCCGAGCAAACCACAAAGGAATCAATAGCTGTGAACTGCAGGCACTTATATTAGGACTGCTAGTCTTGGACCTTTTATCTTGGGTATGTTATGTGACTAAGCCTGCATAACCAGTGCTTGTGAAATCATGGGTTTCATCACTCCTGATGCAGGTATAACTAAATTCAAAATGTCCTAATAAACACAGAGACCTGTCTCCATTACTACATTTGAATTTAGTATAACAATGTGCCATGTTACCATCAGGAAAAACTTACAAGAAGCAAACCTGCTGTGCAGTTACAACTTTTAGTGTAATTCATATAACTTAAAGGGAGTCAGGTAGATATAATACTGTTATTATACACATCCTTGATCTTTTTTTTTTCATTTTTTGGTAGATAAACATTTGGTGTCACTAGAGAGAGAATGCAATGATATTGCACAAAGAGAATAGTGGAGGTAAAATATCTGAAATATGGAATTAAGTTTAAAGTGGACTTCTGTTGTAAGTAAGTTTGGTCCTGTCAGACATCCCAGTTTCCAAAATATAAATTAATTAAAACATCTCTTATGCTCAAGTTCCTGAAGACTTGTTAAGGGGCATTGGATACATATGTTTGCCATTCGCATGGTAGTCTTGTGCTTACAGGTTAAATATAAGTGGAGGCAAAGGAATCATTTGCCTGAGGACTCAAAATATCAAACCACACTATCACTGACACTTCCCACCATCCCCACTGTTAGCATGGTGAGGAGAGGGGTTACTGTAATTCAGATATTTTTCATATTGTAATTAATTGCATAGTTTCAAAAATTATTATTATTATATAATTATTAATAAATGATCATTGATGTCTTCACTACTACATTCAGCTAACATTTTTAATATCTGCTGGTCCATCCCAAGTATTCTGTTCAAGTCAAAATTAATTTATATCAACAACATGGCTCCATATTGCAGATATAAATGCTCTGAGGTGACCTTTGTCTAGTTTTTTGAGCCATGAAACACCTAATTCTATATGAACACCTAGTTTGCAAATCCATTGCCTCTACAAACATCAGAACTAGAGACAAAACCAACTTCAAATGTAATCAAGACTAGTAGCAACACAGTGTATTCTCATCCTATGAAATAAGTTGTCACAAAAGGTCAAAGTACTAGTTTGGCTACCTTTAAGGCTATTCTTGATGACTAGATCAGCAGACACAAATGTACACCAGGCTTATATTGTAAGGCCCTGCTCGATGTGGGAAGTAGGCAGTATTTAGTGCTGGTCAAGGGTGGCAAGAGCTTTTAAGTGCATCTGCTTAAAGGTGTATATGGCTAGGCATATTATGGTCTCCATGATAGTTTGATTAGTAGTTTTCCTATGTTCCTATATTTAGCATGCTTAAGACACAAGAGAACTGCTATATAAACAATCATTTTATGGTTGTGGAGGGTAAGTATTTCTTAGGTGTGTAGGGACAACATTTGGAGAGAGTTGAACTTTTAAAAATCATTGGTTGGCAGAAAGAGCATCAAGTTTGAGTAGAGAGCAAAAGTTGCTATAGCTACACCCCTGATCAGGGTAGATTGGGAGGAGATGAGTAGCGGGGGCAATGATGTAAATGGGAAGGCAGAGTCCTCTGGCTGGAATGTCTACCACTCCACAATCCCTAACCAAAGTGATTCTGTTAGGCCCCTCCCTTTGGTTGTCTTCAAACTCCTGTACTTCCATAGATCCTAATTCCAAAAGTCCAGTGTTCCTACTTCTTCAATCAAATGCCTCGACACATTGCATTTGGTATCTATCTGAGACCCTTCAGAGGTATTCCTCATAAAGTTTCTTTCTTCCTAATCTTTCATTTTACACTCTGCCTCCCTAAGTTGCTATTTTAAGGTGTAACTAAGTTATCACAGATGACAATGAAAACACATTCAAGCTTGTTGATTTTTATTAGGTGCCCTGCTTATGAGGGAAGAGATTTCTAGAAAAAGAGTGAGTGATAAGGAAAACATTTGTAACTAATTGAGCTGAAATGCAGATTTAATGAAAGCTAGACTATATTGGTTTTCTTTCCAGTCAACCACAACATGACATACAGTAAGAAAAGGAAATCAGAGTCGTAGTGTAATACCACACACTGCAAAGTAAAGTCCATAAATGTTTAACAAGTAGTTTAATAGCTATGCTTTCATTTAACTCACCTTTATGCAATAGCTGTATTGTCTTGGACTTAGGGCTACATTTATTTTAATATGCCAGATATAACCAATGCACTTTGCAGGTATGCATATCAAAAGCATACTCTTTCCTGACGCTATTCGGTGTACATGCTAACCATAGACAATACTGCAATTTATTTGATAAATTCATAGGCTTTGTATTCTCAAATAATGAAGAGAGATCATCTTTGATCTGAAAATAGACTTTTTTTTTCTTTGAGGGGCACAAGATATGATACTAAATAAGTGTTGTTTACCAAACTGTTAAAAAGCTACTTCACAATCTATCTGCACATCTTCATGAACGCAAGCAGGCTATACTACATGTCTGTAAAGTTTGCATTAGTGTATTTCAGGCAAACATTATTTTTGTTGCAGCAGTCATTGATTCTGCTTCTTAACTGTTGTGTTCAAGTCACTTTCATTCTGTAAGGTGGGCTTGCAGTTTTCATGCATGAGATGTTAAGGTACAATCGAGGTCAGTGGTATATGACTTTGGGCTTGTTGGTGGCAACTCTTGTTTGCAGATGATTTTATCCTTCTGGCTTCATTAGCCTGTGATTTCTGGCATACATTTAAGAACGATGTGTACAGTGCTGCAGTGGAAGTGCTATTTGGTTTGATTCTCGGCTGGAGTGCCTTCTGTGTGGAGTCTGCATGTCCTCCCTGCATTCGTGTGGGTTTTCTCCGGATACACCGGTTTCCTCCCACATTACAAAGACATGCATCTGGAGCATTTTTCCCCAGGCCTCCGGTGACAATTGGCTTTGTTCCGAGTCGGACTTTCCCAGTAAGCAAATGTCAAACAAATAAATAAATAAAAACAAATTCACTGCTGAGTATAAATCAGCGTAAGTTTGAGGATGCTGTACTTTCCCTGTAAGGCTTTATTCACTGGCATAAGAAGTTAAAGCCTTTTGGTGGCTTAGTCTGTATGTACACATTGAAAAAAATTAGCATGGAATGCAATAAATTACCTTACAATCCACAGTATATTCAAGAGAAACAAACTTTAAAAAAGCCATTTCCTAAGCATGTCTATCTGTAACCACGGTATAAGATATCAGTTGTTGATTATTTCCATATGATGGCCAGCTTTTAAGTATCCAGCTCATATTTCCAGTGCTTTTGTGTTGTAAGATACAGAACACACCCAAGGCAGATGTCTAATTTCCATGCAGTGATATTTACAGTCTCAGACAAAACCAAACAAATGAAAGTAAACTGTGTTTGAGAAAAGAAAAATACAATATCATACAAGTCTCCATTTCCAAATGGCAAGTAGCAAGAGGCTTGACCCCTGCATGCAGTTGTCTGTCCCAAGCAAGATTCCTTCTGGGTCACAAAGGACATCTTTTCTTGCAGGCAGTTATCCTTTTCCACAGTACTGTAACATCCATAAGCAAATACTGCACTGAATGATGATTTCAGTCATGGTAAAATAAGGTAAAATATTCCTGTTGCGTATATTTGACTAGTACCTCTGTCTACTGGGTATTGGAGAAAATAGCTAATTGCTGAATAAGTCCATAATCCTACATGTTGCTTCTCCATTTATTATCACTTTGTAAGCACATATTTGCATTGTGCAATTAATGTAGTGTGCAGACGTATCATTTTTATCAGACCTAGTTGTATATTTTGCACAGCTGAATCAGTGGAAGTCTGTCATTTATTTGAACATACTTTTCATTAAATTTTGATGTCATGAAGTAAATTCACTGAAAAACACTTTCAGAACCAAAAGCATTTTCTCTTTACAAAAGTACTGGAGTATATAAATATGAGGATACCCTCCCCCCAACAAGGTACATGGTGCTTTCTCCCTAAATATTAATTGGAGGTTCAATAAAAATGACTTTCAGAGGCATATTTTCATGGATTTGTCACTCGTTAAAGCTATCTCTGTTGGATCAACATTATGTTAATGAACAGCATATTCAACAGTATAGAGAGCAGGTTTATGGGACACTCAAGGTGCCCCATAGCACTAGAACATCTGTATGTTAACAGTGTACCAAGTGGTATGTGTCATCTTGAAAAAATAAAATATCTCTGTTATTGGCTATTATATCTTACTTTTGAAGATCAGAGAACAGAACATGTGGAAAGCTTTAAGACCTTAATGATGTATATTACTTCACAATTATCATTGTTATAATGGATATAATATTAAAAGAAAATAAACTGCAAAACAAGAATAGGTGAGATAGTCCATCCACATGCACACACTGTTTCAAATGTTTGCAGTCTTGTAGTATATAATGTTTTTGTTCCCTCTAAGCTATTACATCTCATTGTTAGATAACAGAGAACATTGCTTGAAAAAGCATCAAGGCCATAATGATGTATGTAGGCCTCCTCATGATCATCCTTTTCTACAAGTTTATTTACATGGTCAGATTAATGCAATCTACATGTTATGTACTTTATTGACCCCTTACCTGATAGAAAACAGCCACACGCTCCAGGGATCTAAACCTTGTCATCACAATAAACAAAACATGCTGGAGGGATAGGGTCCTGACTCAGAGACTCCCCAGACTCTGGAATAGATTGCCCATACATGTCAAGCAGAGTGCCTCTTTGGCCCTCTTCAAAAGAAACCTTGATGATTGGATGGGAGAAAGGAAATTCAACCCAGGGATCACGTCAGTCACCCTGCTAGACAGGGGTCCAGGGAAGTAAATAGTGTGGGAAGAAATAGCCAGGGAATTGTTATGGCTAGGCTTGTATAGGCCCTAGGGCTGATAGCCTAGTACCAACCTATGAACCTATGAACTACAACAAGGCCAGATTTGGAGGTCAATTATTGTATTCCATAGTAACATGCAAATAATGCACCAAATTATATCAGTAATAATGCAAAATAAAGTGAAATATGTATGTTGCCTCTATTCACTCTTTGCAAATAGAAACAATGCTTATCACATAATTAAGTCTCCATTGCTGTTTGCTGCATTTAGGCAGTATTTTTGTATTAAAAATTATAAACAGCAAAACAAAAATATATGTGCTCCTCCATCCACATATAAATAGTGCACCCCCTGATACATGTGGATTTTAGTTTTAACAAGTACATTTGTATGACAGAATTAATACAGCCCTAGATATTGCATTTTACTTGTTACAAATCCATACCTTGCACATCTGAATGAGTCATCTGTTCTAAGATGACTATCACAGGACATCAAAAGTATTCCTCAATATTTTAACTTCCACATACATTGCCATACACTGTAATGGTGACCTTTTTATTCGCAGTATGCATGTTTCCATTATTAAAAATATGTAGTACAAAACAAAAATGTGTTTGGCTGTACATCTACATGTCAACACTGAACCAGATTATATTTGCAGACTTGTAAAATGAAGTGAAATATTCATTCTGTGTACAATTGACTATTTTCCTTATCAGAAATCAGAGACCAGCACTAATCAAATTATCAAGACCATAATGTGGTATGTAAGCTCCTAGTCGTTCTCTTTATTTTACTGCAGTAAAGCATTTTCATTACTGATAAAAAATGAATTGTAAGTGAAACATATATGAGGTTCCACATGCAGATGCAAAACACTGTGTCAGGTGATGTTTGAAATCATGAAAAACAAACTGAAGTATTATTTTTCCTTGTATTTTGATATTACATCCTACTACTCAGAATCAGTGAACGACTCTTTTCAAATATGCAAGGTAGTAATGCTGTATGATACTTCCCCAAGACTGTATTTCTCAGAAGTGCATTACCATAATAGAATAAGTAAACCTGCATATGATTATTTTATTGGCCAGTGATGGTGCATTTTGTACCAGGACATTAATGTAGTATTCAGTGATGCAAAGGCTGGTAAAATGAGATAGTCAAGGTGAATTATTTTACATGCTTCAAAGAAAAGTAAAATGAGAACAACAAGGAAATGTACAGCATTTTGTTCTTGACAACAACAATTATTTCACCGCTGTGCTTCTATTCATTTCAATTAATACAATGGTGGATTTAAGCTTTGGGAGGGGCACATACCACCATTTTTTCAGCTGTTATCCAAAGTACAACAGAATGAAAAAAAAAAAAAAGCTCTTAATAGTCGTGGGTTGAAATTGGGAAATGCAAAACCAAAGCAGTCCATAGCCGAGGGAGCACATTTTTTTATTTTTACTGCACTTGGTATATTTTTCTTCCTGTATTTGAATGATTAGAAACTAGTTCAACTAACTGTGGGAAGAATCCATTACCAAATTAATGCTAGCTACAGGTCCTCATTTATGAACCAGTGTACCCACACACCATACCTAGAGTTACTCAAATCACTCACCATCCAGTCCAATACCATACACATGGGTGATTTTAACTACCCCTCCACAAACTAGGAGGCATGCATCACCACTAATATAAGGCCCAAAGATCCTCAGCTTTGTGAACTCAAATACACTGGAGCAGCTTGTCTACATTCCCACCAGGGGAGCAATCTGGTATTCACAAATGTGGGAGAGCACTGCACCCACCATGTCTGATGTTCTCACTGTTAAGATTAGATCACAAGTGGTCTCCCTGGAATTTAAAGTAAAACTAGACCCCCCCCCCAACCAAACCCCCAAACTTTAAAAACTTTTCTAAGGAAAACCAGCACCTATTAAGTGTCATCATAGCTCGATTCCAAGCTTCCCCAAATCCAGAAAACATAGAAGCCTATGCAGAGGAGTACATAAAAGGTCTGTACAACCACATAAACAACATCATAGAAATGGCAGTACTGAAACAAAATAAGCTCAGGTCAAACTGCAAAGCCACCTTGGTGGACTCCTGCTCTTAATAGTTTCTACAACAAAAGAAAGAAAATCTTGTCAAGAAGTAAGAGGGAATGTGCACGATAGAGGAATAAGTCCCTCATTAGTATAAACAAGTGAATCAGGGAACTTGCCAAGTCTCTGAATGCTGATTTTGAGGTAAAAATAGCCTCCAAATATAAGGATAACTATAAAGCATTCTTTAGTTATGTCCGCAGTCTTAAGGGCAACACCCAACAATGTGCAGAACTAGTTATAGTAAGTATGCCCTATACTCAAAAATTTATCACCAAAAAACAGTTAGCCACAGCACTCTCTGAAGCTAAACACACGGCATCTATGGTGCCTGATGATATACCAGGTTGCATCTTAAATAGTTTAAATCAAGACCTACCATGCCCAATAAGAACTCTATCTAACCACAGCACTCTGATAGAGTGGTGAACAGCTAAGTCATCCCTCTGCATAAGAATGGAAAGTCAACTGACCCAGGAAATTACACACCAATAAGATAAGCCTGAGTAGCCTCGATTGTAAGGCCATGGAAAGAGTAATCATGGACATGATAAATAAATACATAGGAAATCTCCAAACTCTGGGCCAGATCCATTTCGGCTTCATCAAGGGCAGGTCATGCCTACTAAATCTGGTGGACTTTGTGAAAGTCACAAAGGGAATGGATGAGTGCAAAACAGTACATGCTACCTATCTCGACCTGACCAAGAAATTTGACACAATTCCCCACTCAGGTGTAATACTCACAAAACTGGGCATAAATCCCTACATCACCAGATAGCCAGTTAACTCAAGGACAAATCATATGGTCAAAGTGAGTGATTCAGTTTCCAGCAAGATACCAGTTACTAGTGGTGGGCCACGGAGCTTAGTGATGCAAACACGTCTGTTCAGAATTTACTTTTTGGACTCCAGGGCTAATGTGGAAGGCCTCTGGATGACAAAGTTTGCAGACGACTGCAAGCTAGGGGCAATCACTGAATTCCCCAACAATGTAGATATCCTACAGAAGCTTCTAAATCATGCAAATGATTGATGTCAGAAGCACAGCTTGAAAGTAAATGCAAATAAATTAATTATCATACCCTTTGGGAAATATAATACCTCTGCTAACTACAACATTAACAACACACTCTTAAGATTAGACTCAGAGGTTAGGGATCTGGATACATAGGTAGATAACAGCCTAAACATTGACAGTCACATGTCCACAGTGGTAAGGAAGTCATTCTATGTGGCACAGCTTTTAAGTAATGGTATGGGATCCAGACCTAGGGGGTTTACAGTCCCACTGTACACAGCCCTCGTTAGACCAACAATCGAGTGCAATGCGCCATTCAGAATGTACTTGAGTAGGCATTTACAACAGCTGGAGTGACTTCAGAGGTTTCTCACTAAGAAAATACAGGGTGTTAACAACATGTCCTATGTGGCTAGACTGAAAGCCCTTTCCCTTTATTCTGTCTCCTATCGACTATTAAGGGGTGACCTATTCCTGACCTACAAGGCACTCATAAATCCATACTTGATGGAGCCGCTATATATCTGCAAGACAAATAGTATAAAGGTCAGCCATTCTAGGTATCCAAACTTAGCTAGTGAGTAAAGCAGAACTTGCTGGAGAGGCAGATATGTGTCCCAGAGATCACCACTTCTTTGGAATAGGCTTCCTACCTACGTAAAGCAGAGTCCTTCCCTGACCCTCTTCAAGACCAGTCTGGATCAATGGATGGGAAATCATAAATTCACATCCAGGGTGGTACTTATGTCCTTTATGGATAGGAGCAATCTGTAAAATCTATAAAATACTGAAGGCATAGGCACACACCTCTACTGGTTAAAACTGTGTTATATTTGCTAGGCTTGTAAAGGCTCTTGGGCTGTTAGCCTTGTAATCTCCTATGAACCTATGTGCATCATTTGTTATTCATGCATAGTGACTGAAAAAGCACTCGAGGGAAATTGTGAAAATTGTGGGGGAATTTAATAAAGCCTACATGGACTTTTTTCCATGTAGACATCATGGCACACTGCTTACATGAAATTGTGGGGGGAATTTTATAAAGCCTACACTGACTTTTTTTCCATGTAGGTATCATGGCACACTACTTAGATGAAAGTAAGCAGGTTTGTGATCCAGTAAACAGAGCTTGGAGAATTTCAACTAGTCCTCAAGGATAATCTCTCTCTAAAACATTTCTCCCACCTTATCCAGTTCTCCCTTCACATCCTGGAAATGGGAGGTCATTCTCGCCACCCGAATGGCCTGACCTTTAATCAGGCTCTTCATCTGCGTTAAAGGGTGGTTACATAAAAAAAATGTAAATAAGAGTTGCAAATCCAGGAAGTTTATAACTACTGGGTCCATAAATATAAACCACTGTTAGGTGTGGGTTTGAACACTGACAGACCTGAAATGAATGGTGGTGGTCAGAAATTTGAGAAAGCTTGTATACCACAGTATAATTACTTGTATGGTGACATTACAAACATTATCAGAAGGAACTAGAATATATTCAAGGTAAACCCACAAATTCTTGCTGTAGTGGGCAACTAGCTGGGTGCCAATTTTAAACAGTTAAAATATAAAACTAGGACCAAAGAGGAAGATGGTAAGGGGATTAACCCCTATGGGCACTGCAGGCAGTACACATACATCAACAAGGTGACATATTTGAAGTTATGAAAACCAATATTAGGTTTAAATCTGGAAATTGTGGCACTAAACGGGTGATATACCTTGCTACTGTATGTGCTAAGTGTGCAAGTTATGTGGGCAAGAGGAGTAGAATTTACGAACATGTATATGACATAAACAACAAAAAGGAGTGCAATGCCCTATATAAACACTCCTTAGTGTGTGAGGGGTTTGATAAATTTGTTTTTAGCATTTTGTATTTTGTTGCTATTGACCAGAAAGGGACCAGTTGGAAGAATGATTTATTGAAGAAAGAGATGCAGTGCAATTGAGACTGGCTGATACCTTTCCCCAGGTCTGAATTAAGTTATTTCTATATCTCCTGTACTGCAGGAGAAAGCTAAGAAATGTTAGAGACCAAACTTTTTATGAATGTTTTATAAGCATATTCTATGTATATATAGATAGGTAGGAAGCCTATATATATTTTGTGAATTTTAATGTGTGCATGACATAACATCTTTTATTTTATGTTTATTCCCTTTAAGGAATTTTTTATGTCATTAATAGTAAGTAAAAAGTGGGCAGGTGATTTGCATTGTTAACCAATTGCATTGCTTGGCAAGATATTTAAACAAAGTCATTGAGTGTAACTATGTATTCTGATGAAGTCTCACTTTTGTGGAGGTGAAAGCTTTCAATACTTGTGTGTTTTTTATTAAAATTATTTTCATTCAGTATCCTGTTCCAGTACGTTTTATTGGATATTAGTAAAATCACCCATCTGATCACCTTAGGACAAGCATTGAATAGGCATAAACCTAAATTCATGCAAAGCCCCTTTATAACTAACATGTTTTTATTAGGGTCGGTATGCCTTATCACATACAAATGTTCACTTATCCTCACATTTAATCTTCTATTTGTTTTCCCAACATAGAAGCAAATACTGGATACACAACGTGATAAATAAACAGTCCCTTGACAGACAATTTTCATCCACTTTAAAAGAAAACCTAATCCCATTATCTGGATGGAAAAACTCAGAAGACAAATCAATATACCTGCACAGACCACAGCTGCCCCAGGGTTTAGTAATATAGACTTTATCAGAAGGTCCCTTGTTAACCCTACTAATAGGATAACACAAAAGTTTTTTCAAAGAATGTCTGTTCCTATAAGAAAAACTAGATCTAGAACCAATCGTGCTCTTAACACCCTCATCAACAAGCAGAATCAGCCATTTTTCCTAATTATATTAGAAATGGCCCGAGTATTACTACTATAATAGTGGAGTATCATAACACCCCAACCATAAACAGAAGTGTCTTGTAATGGTTCTGAACGTGTTTCAGAAAAATAAGGTTTAGATCTACCACCTCTCATGGCAATACTAAACTGAACACCATCCTCAATCAGATGAAGTATAACCTTCTAGTGAGGTCTTGTTTCAACGAACCTAACCCTCTCACAAAATCATTCTCACCAACATTCAACCTAGATACTCTCATACACTGACCTCAAACCACATTTCTAAGTACATGTTTGGGGTGCATACTTGAACGATATAAGAAAGAACACTTATAATGCTCCTTTCTATGCAAAATAGTAGTAATAGTAGAGTCAGACTTAAAGACTGTCACATCTAAATAACCCACAGCAGACAGAATAAGCAACAGAAAATTTGAAAAACCTGGTAGTACTGTGCAGGACACCTACAAAGTATTCCAACTGTGTCAATGTACCTGCCCACAACATAAATATGTCATCGACAAAATGTTGATAAAACTTAACATATTCAACAAAATCAAATGAAGGAAAAACAGTGATTTTCTCCCTTTGGACCATGACCATACTGGCATAGCTATTGTCACATGATGTGCCCATAGGTACGCCAGATCTCTGCAGATAATAGGTCCCATCAAAAACAAAAGCATTGTTCTCGAGAATAATTTCAATAAATAAAGCTAATAAATCAATCATTTGACTATCATACCTTCCATCCTCCTGCAAATAGGTCTTAATATTTTCAACCCTATCATAATTGGGGATCAAAGTAAACAAAGATACCACATCCAAGGTAACCAATATCCAATTACCCAAAGGAGTTTCCTGTTTAACAAACTTATAAAGATCATGTAAAAAATGTTTAGTATCCCTAAGCACAACTGGGTTCTCATCCAGGACAGGCCTCAACATTCTCTCGAAGTAGACTGAGAAAGGCTCTGTCAGCCAACCACCTCCAGACAAGTAGGTCTGAAAGGTGGTTTCATTGGATCTTTTTGTATCTTTGGAAGATCCTGTAAACAAGAATGAGGGGGTGATCAACAGTCAAAAACTTGCATAATTCCAGAGTGATGAGCCCACTCATCATACACTCATAACAGTATACACTCTCAGTCAAGCACCCTATCACATGTGTGGTGGTGTCCAACAACATCTGTTTCATGGTAGAGAAATAATATCCAGTATCCATAACAATGACCATGCTCCCAAACACCTGGACAAACTAGGAGCATTACAGAGCATGTGTTTGGACTGCTGAAGTCACAATTCTGGTGCTTTGCTATATCTGGGGGAGCCCTGCACTAGTCTCCAGTCACATGTGCGCAGATGTTCACAGTATGTGCTATGCTACACAATATGATCCTGCAGAAACAGCTGCAACAGGATCAGCAAAGGAATGGGATGCACAGCCTCCCACCATTGCCTAGGTCCCCACAGCCACACCCACAGGAGGACTCAGAGGAGGAAACCTCTGAGGATGTCCCTTTAGGCAGAAGTAGGCATGCCCATTATGCCCTGGTGTTGGCCAAGAGACAATGCATAGCACATGCACTGACAACCTAGGGCCCTAGGGACTGACACCTTACTCCAACTCACAAACATATAGTAAAAATTATGCCAGGCAACCCACACAACTTCTACCTAACCATGTATTGGCTGTGTACTGCATGCTTCAGGCAGAGTCAGCCCTGATCTACAATTTTGTGGACTTCTGCATTCACAAGGTAAGTCTCACCTACACACCACTTGTAAGGAGTACTATAATATGCTACAGTACATATGGACCTGCTGCATGTATGCAAGGGAATATAGTGGACTATTTGGAAAGATGTAACATCCACATAGGACTACAGATACCCAGTCAAATAGTATGTGTTCCATAATATTCACTAGGCTGCATGGTTGGAATATTCACTACAGCAGTCAAGGGAGATGTTAAACAGTGGGGTCACATGATATTTGCAGTACTGTCTATGCCAGCAGATCAAGTGCTGTTCTTCCCCCACCCCAACACACCAATGTTCCCATACAACTGCTGTAATAGTACATCTGCAATGATATATCAGCAGACCAGCCAATTCAAGGGCTGTAACATAGAACCTGGCCACGCATTGTATGTCCCACATAATGTAGGGGTGACAATGTATGTCTGTATACTGTTGATTGTATGAGAAATAACACCTCCCTCTCTGGTGACTGGTATGGCTCACTGGGCTAGGGACATTAGCATAGGTGATGGTGTTGATGGTTTGAATCAGGCAGCATCCACATCTTTTGCATGTGAGGTACTAGTATGGTGGTATGCCCACAGACTGTCATACCACTCAATATGTTACTACAAGAAAGCTGGAAAAAGTCAGAGCGAATGGGGGGACAACAGGCAAAAACTACAGACAGACATTACACATGCTCTGAGGAACCTAGAATGTGACTAGTATAACAGCAGGTTCCAATAGAACAGAATAGCTGCAGGGCATAAAGGCCATCACTTAAATGTATCAGTAGTTAGTATAATTCAGTGACTGCATTATACAATATTATATCGGAACATCACAAATGTATGAGGAACAGACCACACATATGGGGCAAAATGCTGGACATTCTGCAAAAACGTGTACAGTGAGAGGTTTGAGGACAGTCACCGTGTGTGTGGTGTTACATTATGTACTCCAGACACATATTAAGCACAGCACACAGCAGGGGAATGCCTTGGACAATTTCAGGGAAGTGCTGTACTGTGGAAACAGGTGCAGCAGCCAATGTCTGCTGCACACAAAATCCCGGACCGGAGTACAGGTAGCTCTGGCTTGGAGTTGCATTGTAAGTACTGACAGTCCCACTAGGCATGTTCCTACACTTAGCTAATGTAAGTGCACGTCTGTTACCTCTTCCTCAAAAAGACCTGCTATGTGGAAATAACATCAGTATATACAAACAGCTACGTATACATATCTGTTTGTCACTATCCCCTTCACACAGGATTAGTGTATCTATCAGTATGCATCACATATACATATGATGCCGATATATATATATATATATATATATATATATATATATATATATATCGCTATATAAATTAAAATATGTAGACTCCACATATATCTACCTAACACATGTACATAATATACACACACAGCAACATTTACACAGACATCCCTATTATACACATTTATATATATATATACTTAGATTATATATTTATGAATCTCATTTCACTGAAAGCCAATAATATAAAACTAAAAATAGGTGGGGGCTACAGCCCCCACACACTCCAATGTGGGGGGCAGTGCCTCCACACCCCCTAACTACATATACTAACTCCAGGATCTCATTACAGTGGGGAAAAGGGCATATACATTTTATTTGCCCAATAGTACTTACATTCAGTGACATTTGAGTCAGTGAAATGAGTTTTCAATGATTTCAGCTTTCAGCGATTTGGTGTGAGTGTTTTGAAATTCAGTGAAATGAGTTTTCAGTGAATCAAAGTAGTCTCATGTATGTGTGTGTATATATATATATATATATATATATATATATATATATATATATATATATATCTGTGTGTGTGTGTGTGTGTGTGTGTGGGGTGGATGTCCCCACATACCCTCGGAATGGTAAGGTAGTCCACACTTGCACATCAAAACAGTTGTCCAAGCAACCAGACCAAGGCCATAGCAGTATATAAGCTACTCACCCACCAATCCCTGTGCCTGCAGAATGTCACCTTGTAAACAGACACAGGTGAGCAGGTGTTGTAATGTACACTGGTATCAATGCATGCCTTGGGCAGGCCATATTGTCCCTGGCCACATGGTTGCCTATCTAACTAGAACCAGCCACATATGGCCATACTGGTAACTGTACACCCATAGCAGGAATATTAACAGGGTTCCAACCCCTAGGACACTAGATACAATAACAGTACCATGCAACATCACTCTGAAGGCCACACATGCTGTCCAAAACAAGGCTACTTTGTGTACTGTGCAAGTACTATGCCTGCAATGACATATACAGCAGGAGTAACCTGTAGTGCATGCAATAAGAACTGCAAGTTATAGTGTAAAATAGTAGATAGGTAGGGATTCTAATCTCACATCAGCCAAGTGTGTGTGTGTGTGTATGTGTGTGTGTGTGTGTGTGTGTGTGTGTGTGTGTGTGTGTGTGTGTGTGTTTGTGTGTGTGTGTAAATATACCCCCTTGCAGCACTATGGACATGCCCATATAGGCTATCTACGTGCAATGGTTATGCATTTTATGGCCATGGGACTGGCTGCTGGCCTCCACATTGCCCTCTTATATAAGGCCTGCTGATGTCATCCACCTTAAGAGTGCTGGCAGACAATCTAACATCAGATAAACTCTGTGACACATGCAATAAGTATTGTAAGCTATACTGTGTAATAGTAGGTAGGTAGGGGTTATAATCTCACATCAGCCAATTGTGTGTGTGTGTGTGTGTGTGTGTGTGTGTGTGTAGGTAGGGGTTATAATCTCACATCAGCCAATTGTGTGTGTGTGTGTGTGTGTGTGTGTGTGTGTGTGTGTGTGTGTGTGTGTGTGTGTGTGTGTGCAAATATATCCCCTATCAGTACTATGGACATGCCCATATGGCCTATCTATGTGCAATTGATATGCATTTTATGGCCCTGTGATTAGCTACTGGCCTCTACACTGCCTCCTTCTACAAGGCCTGCTGATGCCATCCACCTTAAGAGGGTTGCAATATCATATAAACTCTGTGGTGCATGCAGTAAGTACTGCAAGCTATAGTGTGTGATAGTAGATAGGTAGGGGTTCTAATCTCACATCAATCAACTCTGTCTCTGTGTGTGTGTCTGTGTGTGTGTGTGTGTGTGTGTGTGTGTGTGTGTGTGTGTGTGTCTGTAAATATATCCCCTTGCAGCAATATGGACTTGCCCATATGGTCTGTCTGTGTGCAATGGTTATGCATTTTATGGCCCTGTGTCTAGCTGCTGTCCCTAAATAGCCCACCTCTGCATAATCATAACTGATGTCCGCCACCTGTCTGACCTGGACACAGGATATTTGTAGATGTGTCAACTCCATCACCACACCTTCTAGAGTTGTACTTTCACAAACCCAGGTGACAAGAAGCAAGGGTAGAAGACCTTATCACAAAGTATGAATGTATGATTATGCTGACTGCACCCATTGTCCCTGATATACTGTTCCACAGATATGTACCTAGGGAGTGATGCATGTATACTGCCATATATTTCTGCTGTGCTGTCATGCCATCCTGTGTCACTGTATTGCTGCCATGTGTCCATGGTTTATCCCCTCAGATTCCTGGAACAGAAACATACCCAAGTCCACGACACACCTGTCATTCTATAACACTACCGCCAGTCCAACATCATGCAACAAAGATACACAAAGTGTGATGTGTAGACATGACACATGCCAGCATACAGTACCTGTTGTGGCCGACAACAAATGGCATGACAAAACAATTCTACACTACATAAGTACATGTCAAGTAATGTAGGCACCCTGTGCATCAGACACAAAGTAACATTTCCCTTCATTGATGGCAAGGATGGCAGGGATGTGGCACTGGTACAATCACATGCACAGAGTGTGTTGTGGGCGTGCCAGAGGCCTAGGCTGTGCCAAACAGTTGACAGCATATGTGTAAGTCAGAAAGGGGTGTGGGTTAGATGGGCCATGGAGAGGTGCTGTGTGTGTCTGTTAGTGACCTGCATGTAACAGTGGCATTTGAGTGTGTGCATGTACACAGACAAGCCCAGTGCTAGCCCTACACATGTGTAAGTTGGACAGCTGTGCACTGTACATGGTAGAGTGGACAGTTCAACGTCTCTGGCAACAAACATGTGTGTATATTTGAATGACCATTGACACATTTGTACTTATAGTTATGAGTGGCTACACAGCCTGGTATACATGAGGAAATAACTCCAAGATTCCTGTTCAAATGCAAAAGGGAGATTGTACATAACTGAGGCAGTGACACTAGTACTGGCTCTATCACGAGTAGCACTGGCACCAGCATGCCCAAGTTCAGATGTGGTGCTAGGACCTGACAGTGATTGCGGCCTTCTGGGGCTGTGTCCCCATGATACAAACCAGGACCACATGCACATGGCCTGCCACATTGTGGTGTGGACAGCACACTTCCCCCTGTAGTGCTCAACGTACTGCCACTACAGGAGTGTGACTTTGCATGGCCATGTGGGCACTCAGCAGATGGTGTTGCTGACCTACGTCCACGTGTCCGATGCCCAACTCCAACCAGATGTTTCAGCATAGACAATGTGTGGTCCAAAACAGACACTGTCTCAGCTCACTGTCTGTCCACAGCATCAGTGAACCGATCTAGGGTGTCCCCAATGCAGTGGAGGCAGTCATGGATGTCAGACTGTGCTGTGTCCATAACCCTAAGCATCCTTCTGGTGTTGCATTCAGAATGAGCTTGTGCCTACATGATGGCCCAAAACATGCACCGAGTGATCTGTGATGTGACACCTGTAACAGGTGGTGGATGGACAGCAGTCCTCCTATGGGCATCCCTGACAGTCCACCTGTGTGGTACCTCACCAGCTCTCTGGCTATGGCCAGTGTCTACACTCACTAATGCCATAGTTGTCACACTGTCATGTTCAACGTTACCACCCTCTGACTGTCCAACATCTGTGGCCTCTGAGGACTGGGTATGTTTGGGCATACTGACTGTATGTGGTAACAATGAGGTCAGAAGAGGGATGTCAATCTCTGGGACAGATTCAGCTCCCAACAACCCTACCTGCGCCTCACTATGGCCACCATCATCATCAGAGTCTGATAATACATTGACATCAGGTTGTGAGGGGACAGACTTCAACCACCCCCAGTCACCTGTGAAACCAAGACAAAAGTAGTACATTACTACCAGCACTTTTATGTAAGGTAATCCACACAGACTCATACAAATAAGGATCCACAATTGCATTTCCAGTCTCACATCTTTTCATCTCCACTCCCATGCACAACAGACAATTTCACAACAACATACACAGACAAGTCAAGACTTCTATAACATGCACTTCAGCCGCATCCAGTTAACGTTGCCAGTACAATTTGTCTGTAAGGTATGTCACATGACACTATATGTGATAGAACTACATGTAAAACCCAGTATACCTATCTTGAGAATGATATACCAGTACTAGTGTCACTGCCTCAGTTATGTACAATCTCCCTTTTGCATTTGAACAGGAATCTTGGAGTTATTTCCTCATGTATACCAGGCTGTGTAGCCACTCATAACTATAAGTACAAATGTGTCAATGGTCATTCAAATATACACATGTGATTACCCAGTCTATGAACTGTAATTAACTGCCCCAGAATGGAACATACAAATATACTACTCTGGTTAAACACAACATTTGTATATAGGGTAATATGGCAGCCCTTAACTTTCATTGAGTAGATATGATCCATAAAAAACAGTATCACTCTTGCAAGGTAGAGGACCATGGACTAGGTCCATGCCTGACTGACCTATGAAAAGGTGAGGTAGAGGTATTGTCAGCACCACCAGATGTTGCAGCACTAAAATGTAATATGTGCGTATATCCACATGTACAGTAGCTACTGTGATACTGGCTGTATTGCTGACATTCTAAGTGTGTGTGCACAACTGTGAATAAACCCCAACAACCCACCTCATAATGCAGATAGTCCTGACACCTATGTACAGGTATGTACAGCCTGCCACAGTGACTGAGACAGTATTACACTGGTGAACACATTACACTTACCTGGATGATCCTCTGCTGTGAACACTGTGGCACCCACCTCCATGACATATGGTCTGATGGATGCCTGGGTGCTGTCGTGTGTTCCTAGGTTTGCCAGGACTTCCTCTGTGGCTGAGAGTGGTTGCTCTGTCGCAGGCCCTTCACCGGTGACAGCACAATCCCTGGCAACAACAGCTGCCCTTTGTCATGCAGCATTCAGCATGTCTGTGGCCCGGAGTTGGACCTGCTCATAGGTCCTGTCCTGTTGGCCAATCTGATTGACATCCTGCACAAGGCCTGCCCACATTGCTGCCCACTGTCCCCGAGTATGCCTCCCCCTGGACAAATAGATCTGATGGTGCTGCCTCAGTCCATCCACTATTATATCATTCTCCACATCTGAGAAGGGGGCATGCCTACTGTGGTACATGGCTCCTGAAAGACAACAGAAGGGAAACACATTGCAGGACCAGATCCGTGGGCATCCACTATGTACAGATCTAGCACACCCATAATGGCTTGCACTATCCACTGCTACCTCACATGTCATACCCCACAGTCTGGGAACACACTACCTGTGTGGATACCATCAAGATAGTAACAATACTGGGGCATGTCCCTGTGTGCTGTGACAGATTCTGCTGTGCGTTCCTACACCCAGCACTGCCATCTACTGTGGTGTGTCCCCTATGGGCAAACTCCCACTAATATGTCATATGGCCACTGCTAGACAAAATGCAGTGTGCTATTACAACCACTATATGGGGACAGTCCACCAACACCAGTGTGCCACAATGACAGAAAACAATGCAAATCTGCTGTAGTACATCTTCCCTGTAGGTATCATTCCTCTCAATTATACAGATATTTGCAGAATGTCAAGATGTTTGCCCCATAGTTTTGGTCATTTTCACACAACATTGTGGATTACTGACAAAAGCTTTGCCAATCATTGATGGCTGATGTCAGAAAATGAAGACAAACATCTGATTTTAAGACATCATACCCCTCAGAACACAGCTATGCTACTGCAATATTTGTTATTCTATTCACTTTCTTACTTTGCATGAGCAATAGTTACAGTTTCCCTAATTTTGGGCCTTTGTCCCTCCATTAATTATGGCTTTGTTCAGATATCTTGCTGTAACAGGTTGACAGCTATGTTAAGCATAGCTCTCAACCAGATGAACAACAATGTAAACAGGATAATGGACTTAGCCAGAGTACATCAGGGACACTGTTAAAATGTTAGATGTAGTTATGTGAGGCATTGACAGACTGAGCGGAGTTGAATTAGTGTACATTATCTGACGGTATACCAGTATACACCCTTAACACTTGCTGTAACAGGTTGCCAGCTATGTTCAGCATAGCTCTGAACCAGACAGGGAACAACGTAAACAGGATCATGTACTTAACCAGAGTACATCAGTAATCAGGGACACTGTTAAAATGTTAGATGTATTTATATGCAACAATGACAGACTGAGAGGAGGTGAATTAGTGTACATTATCAGATGTTACAGGAGTATACAACCTTACCTCTTGTCACTATGCTTTATGTGTCATTCACTAGCTTCCCTACAACTGCTGACCATTGTAGGTGGGAATAAGCTGAGTATCAATGACATGTCTTTACCATAGATCTAAGACAGGCTTACTGCTGTGATCCCTCTTCCCCATCCCTTCATCATCGCATCTGCATCCTGTTACATATAATTAAACAGTTGCATACCTGGTTGAGAGCAGTACTTCTTTATTGAACTTTGCTTCCGGTAATCTTTTCAAAATATGCTGTCTGTGTGAGGTTTGTCTCATGCAGACCTGTTCCCCATAACCAGCTGCTTGCCTTTTTAAGGTACTGCTTCTGCACCAGTTTGTGGCTCTGCAATGGTAATTGCAGCCAAAACATCTGATTTGCAGTATCATTAGCCAATGACATGCCACCACAGTGCAATAGATAAGGCCTTCATGTAGACCTGGTCCCCTTTCTTAGCTGTTATGATGGACATTACTGAGGTGTGGAGACTACAGCATCGCAGAGGGTAGGTGCCATAACTGTCACCTGTAGAGATCTATGCAGTATGTCCACAGTTTCACCTCATATGTATGGTCAGTATCCCATGACATTGTGGTCATCGGGCAATTCACTGGCAAACATTGTGGGATGAAGTCAGTAATGGAAGATACACATTTGAGTGACAGACTTCATACCCCTTTGAATATGTGTGCTAATGCAATAGATTTATTATAGCAACATACTATCAATGTAGGGGCAAACTGTAAAACATTTCCCAATCTCTGGGCCTTTGACCCCCATTAAGTATGGCTATGTCTGGATTCTTTGTTCTAGTGGGATGGGAGGTATGGTAGGTCTGTAGTATCTACCTTTACATATGGGTGTGTGTGCTACAGGCTGCAGCTGCAGCTTAGAACACATAGGGGGAGTGTAAATATTTCAGAGGACAACAAGCTGTACATGTAACTGTGGCAGCTGTGTCAAACCTGTTATTATGGCAGAGCCAGGGTAAGGGTACCCTTTACAGTCCAATCGAGGCACATGATTAAGGTACATCTGTTATGCAACAATTCCGATAACAGAGTAGTAGGTGACATATACTTATGGTATATGGATATGTGCAGTGTGTCCCCACTTGCAGGCCTTTGACTTGAAAACCTGGATATTAGTTCATTAATTAGCAGTAACCTATACAGATAAAGATTGCATGGCTCAAGTCATTAATTGCTGTCTTCACAATAATGTAATTGAACTGCAACACAAGACTGAATTTCAACCTAGGAATGTGTGTGGCAAAATGTACTGCATGCAAGGCATTTAACAGACAAAGCTACTGAGTCACTACTATAATAAATACAAATGCAACCCCCTTCTAGGCAGTAGGGAAGGATTAAGGATGGAGAATAATGGTTCAAATGGGGGACAGACTACAAAAATAGTAATGGTGATCCCTTATGCTTTAAGTAGCAAGGGCATAAAAGCTCTCTGAGCATGTAGCCCAGGCCGGTATGACCCTGACCTTGAGTAGCATCTTACCCTCACCAAGAATGATGCCACGATATGAAGACAAGATGATCAATTTCAACAATTGGCTTAAGTATTGGTGTCATTCAAAGGGGATCCAATGCCTGTCAGCCTGGGATGACATGCTCGACAAGCCAGGATGCTTTGCTTGGGACGGCTTGCACCTGTCACCTCACCCCTGGGCTTTCGGATATTGGCAAAGGCTATTGCTACCCCCATAGTGCCTTTTTTAGGCAAGGCTCAAAAGACAAACCCACCTCCATAGGTATCACATGGGATAAGAAACTAAGAGTAATGCTACTCAACGCCAGAAGTCTAAACCTCAAGATGCACGCACTCGAAACTGTCCTTAGCATGGAGAACATCGATATCTGTGCAGTAACAGAAACCTGGTTCGAGGCTGCAGAGAGCACCCCAGCACTACCAGGTTATACTTCATACCATGCTTTTCGGCCCCAAAACTTGGACCGAACCACAAAAGGAGGGGGAGTATCAATATTCGTCAAAGATACCCACATCTCCAGGTTGGTGGCACAGCACGAAGCATCAGAGACTATCCATGTGCAACTAACAGTGGGTAAAACTGCCTTCCAGTTTATAGCCTGCTACAGACCACCCTCCCAAACCCAGGAATCCCACTCAGCCTACCTGAGAACACTGAAAAATATGAAGGTCTCTCCAAACACCATTATATAGGGTGACTTCAACTACCCAAACATAGACTGGGAGCATTACTCTAGCTCCAACACCCTAGCCCAAAGGTTTCTAGAATTTATAAACTCAAATGCTATGGAGCAACTTGTTACCACTCCCACAAGAGGGGAAAACATACTGGACCTGATCATCACCAACATGGGGACTCTATGCTCCAGACCAGAAGTGTATCCCTCACTGGTAAGATCAGACCATAAACTAATCTCACTGGCTATTCACATCCCGACCCCACCCTCTGGCCAGAAATCCACAGTGAAAAACTTCTCTAAAGCAAATTTCACACTCCTCAAAACTGAGGCGGAATCCTTCAAAGCTCCCGGGCCTGTGGAAAATACGGCCCAGACCGCAGAATCCTTTATAAATGCATTCTATGAACACCTTCAGGAATGCATGGATCATGCAATCCCAAATAAAACCAAGACCCAATCCTCCAAAGGCAGACGTCCTGTCTGGTGGACCCCAGCCATAAACAAACTATAGAATAGAAGGAGGAAGCTACTACATGATTGAGTAAAATCCCAAAAAGGGAAGGCATCTCTGATCAGTATTAGCAAAAAACTGCTGGCACTCATAAAATCGTCTAAGGCCAGCTTCGAGAGAAAAATTGCACGGGACACTAAGGATAATCACAAGGCTATTTTTAGTTATGTTAGGAACCTGGGTGGGAATTCCCAGATATGCTCAGAATTAGTCCAAAATGACAGAAAATACACCAAACCCACATACATTGCCAACATCCTAGCTGACAGGTTCAGCGCAAACTCCCCCCCCCCCACCAAAAGGGCAAATATCTATCCCAGCAGAGTGCTGCCCCCCTGACATCTCAGATGCTCAGGTAAGAGCCGCCCTCTCCAAAGCAAAAAACACAGCATCAATGGGACCAGACGGTGTCCCAGGCTGCGTCCTACATGAACTCCAAGAAGAGCTAAACGCAAACATAAAACTACTGTTCAATCTCAGCCTTACTACAGGATAAGTACCCAAAGAGTGACGTAGAGCAACAGTGGTCCCTCTCCACAAAGGTGGTGCCTCAACGGATCCTGGAAACTATCGCCCCATAAGCCTGACTAGCTTGGTCTGCAAAGCTATGGAAAGGATCATCATGGACCTCATAAATAAAGATATTGGGGACCTACAGACACTGGATCCTACCCAGTTTGGCTTTGTTAAGGGCAGATCCTGCCTCTTAAACCTGGTCGATTTCTTTGAAACAGTCACCAAGGGCATTGACGAGGGGAAGGTGGTCCACACAGCCTACCTGGACCTCGCAAAAGCCTTCGATACAATACCCCACTAGGGCATTATAGATAAGCTCACCAGCTTAAATATAAACCCCTATGTCACTAGATGGGTTGCAAACTGGCTCAAGGACAGAACCCACATGGTTAGAATTGCTGGAGCCATGTCAGACTCCAAACCAGTTACAAGTGGCATCCCACAAGGCTCAGTCCTGGGACCTCTCTTGTTTGGTATATATTTCTCGGAGGTACAGGCCAACACGGAAGGACTGTGGCTGACCAAGTTCACAGATGACTGCAAACTGGGCGCCATAATCAACTCTCCAGCCGACACAAGCATCCTTCAAAAGGGCCTCATAGAAACAGACAACTGGTGCCAGAGCCATGGCCTCAAGATAAATGCCAAAAAGTGTATAGTCATCCCCTTTGGCAAAAACAAAGTGCCCACAAATTGCCACATAGGTGGTAATCCTTTAAGTACAGAAGAAGTAATTAGGGACCTGGGGACCCAAGTTGATAGCAATCTCTCATTTGACAACCACGTGGCAAAAGTGGTTAGAAAAACATTTTATATAGCCCACCTAATCATGAAGGGATTCACATCTAGATCAGAGGAGGTCATCGTGCCTCTTTGCTCATCCCTCATCCGGCCCATAATTGAGTACAATGCCCCTTTTGGGATGTACCTTACCAGACACCTGCAGCAACTGGAAAGACCCCAAAAGTACCTCACCAAGAGGATCAAAGGGCTCAAACAGATGCCATATGCTGCCCGGTTAAAGAAACTCCAGCTCTACTCAGTGGCATACCGCCTGCTCAGAGGCGATCTGTGCCTGATGTATAAAGCCATGTCCAACCCGGAATTAATGGACATGCTGCATCTCAGAAAATCCAAATCCCATCCAGCTATGCGCTCGAGAGACTTGAACCTCAGCACTGAAATAAATAGGACATGCTGGGGGAAAAGATTCATAACCCAGAGGCTCCCTTCACTCTGGAATAAAATCCCAGTCCAGGTTAGGCAGAGTCCCTCATTGGCTCTCTTGAAGAGGAATCTTGATGAGTGGATGGGACATCATAGGTTTACCCCAGGTATCACTTCTGTGTCACTGTTAGACAGAGGCACAGTATACTAACCTCGAAAAAGGGCATAGCAAAATTAATTTAAAATGGGTGGCATAAGCCAAACACACTCTGGCTAGGCTTATAAATGCCCTAGGGCAAATAGCCTAGTATGAACCTATGAACTTATAAAAGCTAAAGTTTAGAAAAATTGGACAATACTTAAGGGGAATATGGAAGTTATGAAATATGTTGGGGATGAACCAAAATTTATTTTCAAAACTGGTAGGAATTGTAAATCATTGTTTGAGCAGAATTTAGTTAGAAACATTACACCTATTAGAGGGATAACCTGCTGCATAGTTTGTAATCAATGTCAGTTCATACATAAGGAAAGTATCCTGATTTTACAAGGGATACCTTTTGAAATAAAATTGCAAAAAGGCAATTGTAACACTAGACACATTGTTTACATTGGGCTATGTGTAGGATGTGGGCATTACTATGTCAGCAAGACACAGATACAGTTAAAAAGAAGAATATATGAACTTGTATGCCATACAGAAAGTCAGTACTAACAATGCCTTATTTAGACACAGTATTGAATGCCCAGCGTTTTCCAGATTTAAATTTGGTATATTGGAGGTCATCCCTAAACACCCTAGAGTTGGCTGGTGGGAATTAAATTTAGAGCAGAATGCAATACAATGGCAAATTAGATTAAATGCAGTAAATACCCCAGGTATCAATGATAATATGTCCCTACTACCTATTCTTAGAAAGAGAGCATTAAAATTATAAAGTTTTCATTACTAGGTCCTGTATATGTATAGCTAAGATATTTTAGGAAAAGCCTTTTAATATTCTCTCCTGTTTTTTACTGTGTTTTAATTTTCATTTTTATCTAGTAATTATTTGTACAAAATGTCATACAATATGTTAACCTCACATAGATTGGAGGGTATATACACCCCCGGAATTAGGAGCAGGATGGCAGTGCGCCATGCATATTAATGAAGGCGTGCTTCCTGATCTCCTGCTCTTACATGGAGCATGTAAGAGTGCAGGGGGTGTGTCTGAGAACAGAGCTCTCAGAATATACAAACCACCACAATGAAGAACAGCAGAAAGGCCAAAGAAATGAGCGAGACTGCTCATAGGTGTCCACATATCCCCAGCAACATTCCTCCACATGTACAACAGCAAGTAAATACAAATAAAATGAACAAACCCTTTTTTTTATTAAAAATCCGATTAAAGCTAACCATAGGTGCGCGGAGGTGCCCATCGCTTAGCTACGGTTAATGTAGCTTAAATGGCTGAAGAGGATAACAAGGAAGATATATACAAATGAAGCAGTATAGCCGTAGTGTAGTAGGCAAAGCATTCCCCTTACGAGCATGCATTCCCGGTTCGAGTCCCACTGCAGCACATTCCCTTTTCTATGGCAAATCACATTATGACCAGTAGTTTTGTTGCACAACCCACTAACTAACATATAATTGTGAACTGGAGTATTGCATTAAAAGCACATGTGAGGTGTCAGTGTCATAATGTTGCAAAGTCCCCAGATAAGCACATGTGCCCCATATAGTATATGTACACAGGAATCATGGATACAAATGGAAGGTAAAATGTGTAATGAATGACAACTCCACAGAGCTTCCAAATCCCCCAACTTCCCAAGAACCATGAGATATAACTGTCCAAATCAGTGTAATTGTAAGCGGGAGTAAGCACTAGTAAGCAAGTGTAAGCACCAATAAGCAGTAGTAAGCTTATTTAAGGACTAGTAAGCGAGTTTAAGCCTGTTTGTGCAGGGGTAAGTAATGCGCACACAGGTTAAGCAAATTTTAAGCTAACTCTCTGTAAGCACAACTGGAGGTTAGCATTGCTTACTCTCACACAAACCCACTTACAACTGCTCAAAAGTGCCTTAATCACTCTGTATCCAGTGGCCCTTGTTCTGCCCAGCAACAAAATAAACAGCCTTGCAGGTCTTGAACCCAGGGCCCTATACACTATAGTCACAGTAGTTAACCACCAAATCATCACAGCAGTACAGAAGAATGAGGTATCACCAAACAAGTCCTCACTATAGTAAAATAAAACTGAACATGTGAAGGGAATCAGTATATAGCCATATGTTCCATAACCCACTACATAACATAAATATGTGAACTGGAGAACAGCAGTAAGCCCAGAAGTGAGATGTAATAGAGTGTTGAAGTCCCCAATAAATCACACGGACCCCATACACTGTATGTACACATGAATCATGGATACTAGGCAGATATATAAGATGTAATGAATAAGAAATCAATGCCAAAATGAAAATATAATGCAACGTCTAATGTAAGTAATTCTAAGCAGTGCACAGGCCAGCTTAAGAGGTGTAAGCAATGCGTAAGCCAGCTAACTCATTGTGCCCAGTGGTATACCCCCTTTAAACAATGCCAACCTTGGGCCCATAGCCTAGGCTTTTCAAAACCGGCCAATCACGGTGAAATGTGGGAAATTGGCCCTACTTAAACCCAGCAGGCGAGAATACATCTCATAACCAGTTGTAGCTTCCCCTTGCAGGCAACATGTCAGAAAGGGGAGAAGGTGTGCACTTTCGGTCACAGCGCTGGTGCATCCAGGGGTCCAGAGTCATGGCAGGACTCCTTGTCAAAGACCATGAGCAGAGATTGCTGCAGGGCCAGTACCAGGGTTCCCAATATAAGGCGGAAGCTTGGGACCATCTTGCCCATGACCTCATCAGTGCCACTGGCATACCCCAAACTGGTGAGCAGGTCAGGCATCACTATGCCGACCTGAAGCAGTGTAAGGGGGACCTCTTGGAGCAGTGGATCCAAGAGACTAGAACGGCAGGGGATGTCCCAGCTGTGTGTAAGTATCACTCCAGTATGTGTGTAATAATAGCCAGCTCATGTATATTATGGATAGGTCTGGCTAAATATTCCTCTTATGTCCTTCACAGCTGCCAGTGAGCGGGCCGCAAACCAGGAGGCCCATGTAAGTCGCCTGGAGAGGTTGCGACACAAGGCAGGTCAGTAATACTCTTGCATGTACTGTCATAGGAAATAAATCTAAAAGTATTAGTACATTAACTGCCTGTATAAAACCTGTATTGTTTAAGGCAAGTACTGCATACACCGGAGAATATGGCAGGAAAAGTCTCATATAGTTTATATGTAAATAAAAGCATAATAGCCTGACAATAAAGGTCTAACTGCTGGACTGCATGTGTATACTGTTGTATCATATAGTAATGTAGATTTGCAATCACGTAATAGTAATGTTGTATTAAGCACTGTTCCCACACTGTGCACCATAAATAGAATGTGTAGGAATGCCTGTATATGACTGCTGTAATCCCCAGAGGCCATTTGGTACAACTGAGAGACACATAGAAAACAGGGAAAAGGCAGACAACAAAACCCGAATAGCACATGCAACTGAGGCGTGAACTGTTGCATTTTTAGCACACACAGCCATGGTTTGAATCCTGGCAGTGGTAGTAGTCTGCATACAGACTCATACCCCACAACTGTACAGATATGTCCAGAATGTCCAGTAAAGTGGCCCATATCTGTTGCCTGTCAACCTGACCCCCGGTAAATCAGTGGGATGATCTCAGATGTATAGGCAGGAAATACAACTGATTGACACACATCTATGAGAACAAAGTTGGCACCCTAGTAACTCCCCAAAACCTTATGAGAGTGAGAAGCCACGTATGTCCCATTTACACCCCCATGTTGCCAAGCTGCGGCCAGAGTGTGTACAGTAACAGAGTGAGATGCATGTACATAAAATAGTAATGTGGAATCTGGTACTGTGTGTGGCAACATTCAGGTAGTGCTATCAAACATTTCTTCCACAGGTCTGTCAGATACCAACACTGTGTCCAGAAATACAAGAATGATACCCTGTACTGGTACTGTTTACTTTGGTATTGTATGGCATTGTGACTGATGCAGTTGCTCTGAATAATAAGGTATTACTCATCACTGTCACCCACACAGCCCTACAAAACATAACTATCTAGGAAATCCTGCATAAGAGTGTTGTAATACAAGGTCAGAATGCAAAACCACAGGAGAATTATAAGACAGAAAGCAGATAGGAGATGTACAGCAATATCTATATAGCACATACAACTCTGATGGACAGTGTTTAAGTTGTAGCAGACACAGCCATTGTCTGAATCCTGAGAGTGGAAGTAGGCGGCATACAGAATCATACCCCACAACTGTACAGATAAGACCAGAATGTCCAGTATATGGGCCCATATCTACTATCTGTCCCCCAGGAAGTCTGTTGGATGATCCCAGATGTTTAGGCAGCAAACAGGGAATACAACTGATTGTCACACATCTTTGAGAACAAACCTGTCACCCTAGCAACTCCTGAAACTGTTATGAGAGTAATAAGCCAAGTATGTTCTATCTACACCCCCATGTTGTCACACTGTGACCAGAGTGTGTACAGTAACAGAGTGAGATGTATGTGCATAATACTAATGTGTAATCTGGAACTTTGTGTGGCTACATTCAGGTAGAGTTAACAAACATTGCTCCCACAGGTACGTTGGATACGAACACTGTGCGAAGAAAAAAAAACATGATACCCTGTACTGGTACTGTTTACTCTGATATTGTATGGAATTGTGAGTGTTGCAGTTGCTCTGAATAATAAAATATCACTGATCACTGTCACCTGCACTGTGCTACATAATATAACTGTGTAGGAAATCATGTATATGTGAGTGGTAAGTCACTAAGGGTTCACAGGTTCATAGGTTGGTACTAGGCTATTGGCCCTAGGGCCTATACAAGCCTAGCCATAACAATTCCCTGGCTATTTCTTCCCACAATATTTACTTTCCTGGACCCCTGTCTAGCAGGGTGACTGACATGATCCCCAGGGTGAATTTCCTTTCTCCCATCCAATCATCAAGATTCCTTTTGAAGAGGGACAGAGGCAATCTGCTTGACATATATAGGCAGTCTATTCCAGAGTCTGGGGAGTCTCTGGGTCAGGAACCTATCCCTCCAGCATGTTTTGTTTATTGTGATGACAAGGTTTAGATCCCTGGAGCATGTGGCTCTGAGGGATTGGGATTTCTTTAAGTGTAGCATGTCCAACAGCTCTGGGTTTGACATGGCCTTGTATGTTAAGCAGAGATCGCCTAGGAGTAGAACAATATGTGACAGAGTATAGCTGGAGTATTTTAAGGCAGTCAGCATAGGGCATCTGCTTTAGGCCTGTGATTCTTTTAGTGAGGTATTTCTGCAGCCTTTCCAGTTGTTGCAGATGTCTTGAGAGGTACATATCAAATGGGGCATTGTATTCTATAATGGGTCTAATGAGGGATGAGTACAGTGGGACAATGACCTCCTTTTTTCTGGATGAAAAGCCCTTAGTGATGAGGTGTGCCACATAGAAGGATTTCCTGACTGTTGTGGTGATGTGGTTATTGAAGGTGAGACCACTGTCCACCTGAGTCCCTAAGTCTCTTATCACACTTTCAGTGTTTAGTGTACTGCCACCTTTGTGGTAATTCATGGGTACATGTTTTTTTCCCAAAGGGGATAACTATACATTTCTTGGCATTGAGCTTGAGCCCATGGTTCTGGCACCAAGCATTTGTTTCTGTAAGGCCCTTCTGTAGAGGGCACTAGTCTTGTTGAAGAGGGCAATAGTCTATATATGTCTCAGTACACCTGCATGTGGACATGACATGGCCAGAGTCTGTGCAGAAAGAGTTGGATAGCTGTGTGCACATCAACCCGAAATCTGGGAGTATGTGTAGAAACAGTTACTTAGTGTTAAACATTCCCTCCACAGGCATACCAGGTAAGAGGTTTATACTGCAGGTAAAACCAGTTCATGTATAATGATGACGACAGCCATATCACTGTCCAAACTAAGGCTATAGGCTAGTGTAGTAATACATGTAAGGTACAGATAACAGCACTGACTAGGAAAGTAATGTGGACTACAGGAATATACTAGTTGTTAATTGACATCTTTCTCTCCCCCCACCATATCTCCAACAGTAAACTACATACCCACCTCAATCGGTATGTTATGACTCCACTCTTTTGATTATGTCATATTGGTTGATATATATTTAAGTTTGTTTCCATGCATGTGCTATATTGAATTATTCCAACATTGGTGGCATTGCTCCATCAATGTACCTGCATGCTGTTGTTATTACCACTGTAGTCCCATATATGCATGTGTTCCATTTGCTATGCAACTATTCCATATCTGGTGTCTGGGTTAAAGGGAATATCTATGCATGCTATAATACCTATCCCTGGAATGTGTTGACTATTACTAACCCACATATGATGATAAAATCTAAACACTATAGCACGATGTCCTTCAAGGATGCATCTGCAGTCCTAACAAATGGGTTGTCCTGTCGTCAGGCAGCCCTTCGGTCGGCCGGATTCCAAAGTCTGGATCTGGCCTCGGTTGGTGTCGCACTTCACCCGACGTCATCTCTGCTGGTCTTCGGGTATAAAGGCATCAGCCGACGCCATTTTCCTCCGTCTTTCTTGCCGCGTGGCGCCCGAAGCAGAAGCTGCTCGCAAGTGCCGGTCGGTCAGATCCAGAGATTACTACTACCGAATACAACTTCGAAGACTTCTAAAAGCTAAGTACCCCGTTGGGGACTCTTTCTTGCCTCAGCCGATGTCAGAAAAAGTAAATAACTGTTTAACTTGTGGGAAACAAATACCTCATAAAGATTTCCACTCTTACTGCTTACCTTGTTTAGGCCCAGACCACGACGTAGCAGCTTGTTTAGCCTGTGCTTCCTTCAACCGACGAACGCTTAGGCGTCGGTCGGAGTTTGCTGAACAGTTTTTCGGCTCAGATTTTGTGTACATTATGCCGTCGGATCCTCCGACTACCCAAATTGTTAAAAAACGCAAAGAAAAGGACCGACACTCGCGGTCCGCGGTTTCGGCCGAAACCACGGTAAAGCAAACCGCGAGTGTCTCGGTTTCGGCCGAAACCGAGCAAACGGTTCAATCTACAGCCGAATCCATGACTACTACCGAGGCCCCTTCTACCCTAGCTGAATCGGCCTCTGAATTTTTGCCTACAATTGTGTTTTCTCCAGAGTTATCGGACACCATCCCTTTGGATGTCTCTACCCCAGCACGTGGTGCTGCTAGGCCTCCTGCAGCCATGTCTATAAAGGCCTTTGCCAGGGCTAAAGCAGCCAAAACTGCTAAATCAGTGCCTGTTAAGCCCCCCTCTCACAGGCCCAGCTCCAGTTCACAAATGCTTACCTTGGCAGAGGATCTCATCTCTCTAATAAGAGGATCCCAATCTCACCCAGACAGGGCCTCACAACCTCCAGATAAGAGACCCAGAGTAGAGCCCCCTGAGCCAGGCTCCTCAGATGACTCTTCTGATGACTCAGACATTACAGACCATCCAGAGGCTCCTCTTTCTACTTATGAAGATTCGGATGCTGAAGAATCTATTCCTTCTGCCTCTCCACCAGAGGAATTTTCCTTTGGGGAAACCTTACATGCCATGCGAGAGCAATTCCAATGGCAGGGACAGGATTTCTCAGATTCAAGGAAAAGGCTTAGGACCTTTTTACACTTACCGCAGCATAGGCCCTTAGCTATACCTCCAGTTCTTCCTGTTGTGGATGATGCCTTTAATGATGTTTGCACTGCTCCTGATACTTTACCTCCAGCCCCTGCTAAGCCCGACAGGTTCTACAGGGTACCGGACACTCATCACCACTTATACAAGGCTCCTTTGCAGATCCGGAGACTATCTCCCAGGGGCCTAAGGCAGTAGCTTCGACCTCAGCTAAAACCCTCTCCCTTCTGATAGGGAATCCAGGTCCTTAGAGATGGGGTAAAAAGTATACACCTCCGCTACTCTCTCAGCTAGAGCTTTGAACTGTCAGTTTCATATGATCCAATACCAAGAGTTTATGCTTGATCAGTTAACTAAGAAACTGTCCTCTGATGATTCCTTAGATAAGAAATATGTTCTAGAAATGGTGAATAACATTCAGCAGGTTAGTAATCATTCTTTAAAATGTGGCTATGATGCACTGGAGGCTTCATTTAGATCAGCCATGACTGGCACAGTTATAAGAAGACATGCATGGTTGAAAGAGCAGGTCTTGCCGGATCATGTTAAAGCAAAGCTTTTAGATGCTCCTATGGACAAGGTCAGTCTATTTGGTTCTCCTGCCCAACAAGTAATGAAGAAAATGGAAGAGAAGGCAAAATCTGTACAAACAGTTAAAGATTTCTTACAGGTACAGCCCCCAAGGTTCAGCAGGAACTGGCCTTCCAAAAATTGGTCCTTTCCAGACTCCTCTAAAAATCAGAGAGGCAGGAATAGATGTTCCAGAGGCAGAAACCAACCCAGAGGAGGTGCCTACAGGGGACGCCAATGGCAAGGCAATAACCAACGAGGCACGGATACAACCACTACCACTGCAACAGGACAATCACAGTGACTTGGTTCTAACACCACCTACCAGGGAACAAATAGTAGCACCCTTAGGCGGAAAGTTAGCCTTATTTTCAAAAAACTGGCACTATATCACAAGAGACAACTGGATTTTGCAAACTATAGACCAAGGATACAGGTTTCATTTCCACACCTTACCAGCAAAAAGAGGAATGCCAAACCTGCCAACAAATCAAAAGTCAGAAGCCCTAAAACAAATAGCTCAATTAAAAAAGATGAGAGCTGTGGAAAGGGTACCACCTACAGAACAGGGCAAGGGATTTTACTCCAGACTCTTCCTAGTACCAAGAAAAGAAAACAGTTGGAGACCTATTCTCGACCTGTCCGCTTTAAACACATTCATCATTGTTCCAAAATTCAAAATGCTGACCCTACACCAACTTCTTCCCATGCTGGGCAAGGAGTACTGGCTGGTAACTCTAGATCTCAAGGAGGCATACCTGCACGTCCCCATACGACCAATTTGCAGAAGATACCTCAGATTTCTTGCAGGATCAGAGCATTATCAATTCTCAGCATTGCCCTTTGGCTTATCTACTGCGCCCAGAGTATTCACGAAATGCCTGGCATCAGTGATCGCTCATTGCAGGCTTCAGGGAATCCAAATTTATCCATACCTGGACGACTGCCTGATACAAGCGGACAACAAAAGCAAGCTGACACAAGACTTACAAAGAGTCATTTGCTTACTACAAGCTCTGGGATACACAGTCAATTTAAAAAAGTCAAAACTGATACCATCCCAGACAATAACATTCTTGGGTGCAGAATTGGACACAGTAAAACAGATGGCATTCCTAACTGCAGAAAAACAAGAACAACTTCCTATGTACTTCTTGACACTAGCAAAGCAGAACAAACTAACAGCAAGGAAAGTACTGCAGGCCTTGGGTTTCATGGCATCCTGCATAATCTTGGTCCCCCATGCCAGACTGCATATGAGAAAGCTACAGTGGTACCTAAAGAATTTATGGTCTCAACACAAGCACAGCTTAGAAACCGAAATACCACTAATTCCATGCCTGAAACAAGAGTTCCTATGGTGGGCTCAGACATGCCAGGCAAACCCAGGATTGTCCTTCCACAACATTCAAGCAAGCCAAACCATCACAACGGACGCCTCAGACCTCGGTTGGGGGGCACACATGCTGGACAAGTGCATTCAAGGCCTATGGACTCCAGATCAGCTACACCTGCACATAAATCAAAAAAAGATGCTGGCAGTAAAACTGGCAATCCAGAATTTCAGACCATTCCTCAAAGAGGGCCAAGTGATGATAAGGACAGACAACACCACAGTCATGTGGTACATCAACAAACAGGGAGGCACTCATTCATACCCCCTATGCTGAATGACTCTGGACCTGTGGAATATGGCTCTGAGCTACAACATTCAATTACAGGCAATATTTGTACCGGGAAAAGAAAACATCCTAGCAGACATGTTAAGCAGAACTGCCTCGGATGCTCACGAATGGATGCTACACCTGGACATCTTCAAGGCCATCACAAAGAAATGGGGAATGCCACAAATAGACCTATTTGCATCCCCACTCAACCACCAGCTCAAGAGATTCTGCACAAGGACATACCACCCTCTTGCTTGGAAGGTGGACTCTCTATCCTTCAATTGGAAAGGCCTGACAGCATATGCATTTCCACCCCTTCCTTTGATGCACAAGGTACTACTGAAAATCAAAGAGGAACGGCCAAGGATAATTCTGATAGCTCCAAATTGGCCAAGACAACATTGGTATCCATTACTGAGGAGCATGTCTCGGGGGGAAACGTGGACCCTACCCCTGATTCCCTTGATGTTGACTCAGTGCAACTACAACATCTTGCATCCAAACCTGAAAACTCTGCAACTCACTGCCTGGAACATTACATAAGAACATCTAACCCAGATTTATCCCAAAGGGTTAAAGACATTATCCTTGAGGCCCGCAGACCTTCTACTAGAAGGAACTATGCAGGGAAATGGAAAAGGTTTGTCATTTGGAGTACGGAAAGAGGGAAAGATGTGTCAAGAGTAGATATTGCCAACATCCTGGAATATTTGGCAGAGCTCCTACATACTGGCCTGTCCTATTCCTCCATCAAGATACATGCATCAGCTATTTCTGCAGAATACAGCCTCGATCCTCCTGTCTTCTCGCATCCTCTACTCAGGCAGTTCCTCAGAGGAATTAAGAATGTAAAACCTCCTAGGAAACCACCATTACCAGCATGGGACTTGAATTTTGTGCTAGAAAAATTGACACTCCCTCCATTCGAACCAGCAGCAACAGCAGATCTACAACACCTATCCTGGAAAACTGCTTTCCTACTGGCAATTACTTCAGCAAGAAGGGTTTCGAAACTACAGGCTTTAATGGCAGTACAACCCTTCCTAATCTTCCATCAAGATAGAGTGTCCATGAGAACTAATCCTACATTTATGCCTAAGGTGGTATCCAGACTGTCTCTAAACCAGGCAATCCACCTACCTACCTTCTTTCCCAATCCACAGAACAAAGGGGAAAGACTGCTGCATACCTTGGATGTACATAGAGAGTTGCGCTACTACCTGGACAGAACCAAGGGCAATAGAAAAACTGACCAGCTACTAGTAGCCTATGCAACAGGAAGGGAAGGAAAAGCAATTTCCAAACAGACAATCTCTAAGTGGATAGGAAATTGCATAAGATTCTGTTACTCCTATCATGGAAAGCAAATTCCACAGAACATAAGGCCTCATTCTACAAGGGCTACAGCCACTACCACAGCTTTCTTACGAGGAGTGGCTACCAAGGACATTATTGAGGCTGCTACTTGGACCTCTGTGCATACATTTGCCAAGCATTATAACTTACCTCTATACTCTAGATCCCGAGCAGGGTTTGCCACTGCTGTGTTGCAAGGGATCCTAAGTACACCATAATTCTTATTCCTCCTCCCCTAGTTTGGCTATGGTATTCTACCCATTTGTTAGGACTGCAGATGCATCCTTGAAGGACATAGTACAGTTTTGTACCTACCATAAATGTAGATGTCCGAACAGGATAGCATCTGCAGTCAGGATTACCCACCCTCCTTCCCCTCTGTGGTACTCCTAGGGTATTGCCCACCTAATAGCTAGCTGGGGGGGATCTCTTATGGTGTATTTGTTTGTATATATGTACATACATGCATATTTTTTGTGTTTGCCCTCTACTTTTTGGGAAACATTGGCATTTTCCCAAAAATTTAGCTATCCAAGAGGGCTACTGGCATCTGGGGCAAGAAACACTGAGGAAAATGGCGTCGGCTGATGCCTTTATACCCGAAGACCAGCAGAGATGACGTCGGGTGAAGTGCGACACCAGCCGAGGCCAGACCCAGACTTTGGAATCCGGCCGACCGAAGGGCTGCCTGACGACAGGACAACCCATTTGTTAGGACTGCAGATGCTATCCTGTTCGGACATCTACATTTATGGTAGGTACAAAACTGTACTTTTGGGAAGGCTGGTCCCAGCGGACCCACCTGTCCCACCTCAGCTGGCCATGGCACCGGGAACCAGCAAGTCTAGGGCCCAACACAGGACCTCTTTGTTCGATAGTCCTGCACCACCTTCAGGTGGAACTGCCTCAGGGAATGGGGCTTGTCCCCCCCTGGGAGCAGACGTGGACAGGAACCTGTCACCTGTTGTCAGGTCCAGGTCATGGTGCGTAGTGAGCTCCACAGGGAGGTCAGAGGTCTGCTACTCCAGCTCGAGGGCCATGTGTAACAACAAGAGGGTCGGCCTGGCTCTGCAATTCAGCCCCCAGCACAGCCACCTGTCTATATCTATAGATATATATGTCTACATCTATATGTGTATATATATATATATATATATATATATATATATATATATATGTCTACATCTATATGTATATATATATATATATATAT